>NC_030812.1:32851592-33124092 GCF_001704415.2 Capra hircus
AATTAATCCTTTGTCAGTTGTTTCATTTGCTATTATTTTCTCCCATTCTGAGAGCTGTCTTTTCACCTTGCTTGTAGTTTCCTTTGCTATGCAAAAGCTTTTCAGTTTAATCAAGCCCCACTTTTTTACTTTGGTTTTTATTTCTGTTACTCTAAGAGGTGGGTCATAGAGGATCTTGCTTTGATTTATGTCACTGTGTGTTCTGCCTACGTTTTCCTCTAAGAGTTTTATAGTTTCTGGTCTTATGTTTAGGTCCTTAATCCATTTTGAGGTTATCTTTGTGTATGGTGTTAGAAAGTGTTCTAATTCCATTCTTTTTAACATATCAGTTCAGTTCAGTTCAGTTCAGTCGCTGAGTTGTGTCTGACTCTTTGCAACCCCATGAATCGCAGCATGCCAGGCCTCCCTGTCCATCACCAATTCCCAGAGTTCACTCAGACTCACATCCATCAAGTCAGTGATGCCATCCAGCCATCTCATCCTCTGTCATCCCCTTCTCCTCCTGCCCCTAATCCCTCCCAGCATCAGAGTCTTTTCCAATGAGTCAACTCTTCGCATGAGGTGTCCAGTTTTCCCAGCACCATTTATTGAAGAGGCTCTCTTTACCCCATTGGATAGTCTTGCCTCCTTTGTAAAACATAAGGTATCCACAGGTGCATGGGTTTATTTCTGGGCTCTCTATCTTGTTCCACTGGTCTATATTTCTGTTTTTGTGCTAGTACCATACTGTCTTGATGACTGTAGCTTTGTAGTATAATTTGAAGTCAGAAAGCTTGATTCCTTCAGCTCTATTCTTCTTTCTCAAGACTTCTTTGGCTATTCAGGTCTTTTGTGTTTCCATATGAATTGTCAGATTTTTTGTTCTGGTTCTGTGAAAAATGCCATTGGTAATATGATAAGAATCACATTGAATCTGTAGATTGCATTTGGTAGTATAGCCATTTTCACAATGTTGATTCTTCCTACCTAGGAACATGGAATATCTCTCCATCTATTTATGTCATCTTTTATTTCTTTCATTAGTGTCTTATAATTTTCTGTGTACAGTTCTTTTGTCTCCCCTAGGTAAGTTTATTCCTAGATATTTAGTTCTTTTTGTTGCAGTGGTGAAAGGGATTTATTCCTTAATTTTTCTGATTTTCATTGTTAGTCTATAGAAATCCAAATGATTTCTGGGTATTGATTTTGTATCCTGAAACTTTGCTAAATTCACTGATTAGCTCTAGCAATTTTCTGATACTATCTTTAGGGTTTTCTAGGTACAGTATCATGTCATCTGCAAACAGTGAGAGCTTTACTTCTTTTCTGATCTGGATTCCTTTTATTTCTTTTTCCTCTCTCATTGCTGTAGCTAGGACTTCCAGAACTATGTTAAATAATAGTGGTGAAAGTGGACACCCTTGTCTTGTTCCTGATCTTAGGGAGAATGCTTTCAGTTTTTCACCATTGAGAATAACTTTTGTTGTAAGCTTATCATATATGGCCTTTAACCCCCTAGGGTTAATTCTCTGGTAGTCTAGGGTCTTGGAGTCAGTGCTCCCACTTTAAAGGCTCAGGGCTTGACCTCTGGTCAGGAACAAAGTTTCCACAAGTGGTTTGTTTTGGCATTAAGTGAGATTAAAACAGATATCCCAAATGAAAAACCAAAGATGAACCCCAGACAAATGGCAGTTACAAAATCAAGCAAATAATAATTAAAATAATGAAATATACACATATACACTCATGAGCAAAGTCAAAACAATCCAACAAAAATAAAGTACAATAGATTGACCTGGAGAACAAAAGAAATAAAAAACTGTATTTACCAGTTAAAAACTAACTAAATCACAAACTGGAAAACAAATCTAAAGCAAGGTGCCAATTGGGGAATAAAGCAGTGAAAACAAAACTAATAAATATGTTTAGAGGAAAGGAAAGAAAGAAAAGAAAGAAAGAATAGATATGCAAAGTTAAACAGATATATGAAAAAGATTTATATTCATTAAAAATTAACTGCAAGGGGAAAAGAGCAGTAGGAAAGGCAAGCAACGGAATACATGTATAAAAATATAATAGGCTAAACAAATTAAAATTATAAAAAAGAGAAAAGAAAAAAGAAATGGAAGAAGAAAGAAAAAAGGAAAAGAAAAGGAAAACTCCATAGAACTACAAAGGCCCAAAGTAGAGGAAGAGGTTTATAACAAAAATAAAAAGTGTGATTGAATATACACATATACATATATAGCCATAAGCAAAATCAAAACAGCCCAACAAATGTAAAGTACAATAGACTGACCTGCAAACAAAGGAAACCAAAAATTATATCTACTAGAACAAAAACTAACTCATGCACAAACTGGAAAACAAAACTAAAGCAAGGTGCCAACTGGGGAATAAAGCAATGAAAACAAAACTAACAAATATGTTGAGAGGAAAGGAAAGAAAGCAAAGAAAGAAAGAATAGATATGCAAATTTAAATAGAGGTAGATGAAGATTTATATATGTTAAAGGTTAACTGCAAGGGGGAAAGAACAGTAGGAAAAGCAAACAAAGGAATAAATGTAGAAAAATAATAATAGGTTTAAAAAATTAAAAATTAAAATTATAAAAAAAAAAACAGAAGAAAGAAAAAAGGAAAAGAAAAGGAAAACTCCCCAGAACTGCAAAAGCCCAATGTAGAGGTAGAGGTTTATAATAACAATAAAATATGTGATTGAGGAAAAAAAAAAAGAAAAAAGAAAAAAAAGCTCAAAAGCTTAAATAGATTTCATGGTGCCAATGAAATCTACAACTACAACAGAGGGTGCAGGAAAGAAAAAAAAAAAAAAGAAAATAATCCAAATGAATCTACAGAACAAGTCAAAACATAAGAATAATAAATGTTTTTCTTGAGTGACTGCTCTCAGGGTCCTTTCTCTCTCTGAGAGTCACTGTCCACCTCACCTGCCTCGGATGCCCTCTAACGCTGTGCTGATCTCTGGATCTGCTGTGGGGGTAGCTCAGAGTCTCATCTTGTCCTACTCCTCTGTTCTTGCCTCCAATGTCCACAGCTATCAAAACTAGTGTGTTTTCTTTTCTGGGAACTCTCTATGACCTTTTTATATTCCATAGACACAGAATCTGCCTAGTTGATCGTGTGGATTTAATCTGCTGCTTGTACAACTGGTGGGAGGGGTTTTGGGTCTTCTTCCTTAGTCACACTGCCCCTGGTTTCAATTGTGGTTTTATTTATTTATTTTTTTTCAATTGTGGTTTTATTCCACCTCTGCATGTGGGTCATCCACTGGGATTTGCTCCTGAGGCTGCCCTGGAGGACTTGGGTGTGGAGGTGTTGCAACTGCTTGGGTTGCAGGGGTTCTGGCAGCACCAGGTACTCAGGGAAGTTGGCAGCTAGGGCAGCAGGAAATAATACAGTGCTCTAGAAGGGTATGGCAACCAGTACTGGCCAATACACTTCAGTATTTTTGCCTGGAGAACTGCCCCCAGCCCTCCCAGACAGAGAAGCCTGGCAGGCCACAGTACATGTTCGTGAAGAGTCAGACACTACCGAAGCGACTCTGTGCATAGGTGCAAGACTTTTTTGCCTGTGGCAGCTCTGGCCCAGTGAGAGTTGAGCGTGAAGGTGGTGTAGCTATTTGGCTTGCAGGGACCCTGGCAGTGCCAAGTGTGCGTGGACATGGACTGCCTCTGCTGCAGGAGTTATGGCCCTATCAGTCTTTTTTCAAGCCTCTTGTAGCTGGCAATCAGAAGGCCTCTTTGGCCAGTCTTTCTTGGTAGCTCCTCCTGTTCAGGCACCTAGAGGGCTTCCTTGCCTGGGGTCCTTCTCAGTTGTTCCGTGCATCAGTCACTTAAAGGAGCACCCTGGGTGGGGTTCCTCTGTAGTTCAGTGTGCCCGCCGTTTGATGGGCCAGCCTATTGTTCAGCTGCCAATGCTGGCGTGTAAGGGGAGAGAGGCTCTGGTGGTGGCTCCACTCGCTACACGTGACTGAGCAGGATCGCCTTGCTTCCATGGCTGCCTGGCTTTCTTCCATAGGCGTTTCCCACCACAACCAACTCCTCCACATCCCCTGGATCCGTCTCTCCGCATCAACAGCAGCCCTTGCCCAGGGATTGCTCCACAATCTCTAAACTCCAGCTCCCAGGTGCTGTGCCATCTGGGGTATGTATGGCTGTGGCAAGGAGTGTCCAGTTCTCATTCCATTTAGGCAGCCACAGACCACCTGTCTCACTCTCAGGCTTAAATGTTTCTCCTCTGACTCGGACAATTGCCCCGATGTGGGGCTCAGGCCCCTGCTTCAGTTCCCCACCCGCCGAGGGCAGGTGCAGTCCTGCTAACACTCCTGTTTTGCCCACAGTCCCTTCATCCTACCATGTCTTGCCTGGGTCTATATATTCTTTTCCTCTGGTCAGGTACTCCTGTCTGCTCTCAGCTGGTGTTCTGCATGCACTTCTGTGGCTGAAGGTTTACTCCTGATGCGTCCATGGGAGAGAGATGTACTCCATGTCTACCTCCTCCATCTTGTTCTCCTGACTTGGGCTTTTGAAACAGACAATTCGAGGGGAAAATTTGACTAAAAAAATGTTGCAACTCATCTCATTTTGGACGAAGAATGAAATAGTGGGATCTCTTGGTTTCTAAATGAATGCTTTGTTTCCGGTTGAGTGTACTTACAGAAGATATGTTTTAAAACTTTAAAAAAATATTAGGGCCCATCAATAGCTGAAAGAATATTGGTAGAAATGCAGAGGGCACTTCAGTGCAGTGAATTGTGCTGAGCTTTTTCTGAGCCACCTGGGACATTAGGAGTCCCACCATAGGCAGTAGGGGTCACTGACAATGACAGCCAACAGCAACATGAAACCTCCTTCCCAGTCAATTTTATCTCTTCTTTATCTGCTTTGAAGGGCATGAAGCTGACAAATGCCAAGTACTGAATTAAGCCTCAACAAACCACCATCAGCTGGGATCTTTTACCACACAGTTCATTGGACTCTTTCACCATTTGCATTAGATCAAATGGAGGGCTCAGAAAAGAAACGGGAGGGCAGTGGCCTGGGCAGAGAAGCTGAGAATTATATTCCTTTCCAATGGTGACAAATATCATAGGTGACAAAGAATGGCTAACAACTGGGGGAAGGGGAGAAGTGTGCACATACATGTTTTTCCAAATTTCTCTTTGAATTAGCTAATATGTACTTACTTATACTTCTTGGAGAAGGCAATGGCACCCCACTCCAGCACTCTTGCCTGGAAAATCCCATGGATGGAGGAGCCTAGTGGGCTGCCATCTATGGGGTTGCACAGAGTTGGACATGACTGAAGTGACTTAGCAGCAGCAGCAGCAGCAGCATACTTCTTGGCGAAGGAAATGGCAACCCACTCCAATATTCTTGCCTGGAGAATTTCATGGACAGAGAAGCCTGGTGGGCTAGTCCATGGGGTTACAGAGTCGAACATGACCAAGAGACTCACACACACACACACACACACACACACACACACACACTTCAATGAAGAGGAAATTGCCAAATTTAAGATGGCTCGGGAAATGTAGGGGCACATCCTAGGTCCTGGGTGGACATCAGGTGAGTGAACAGGACTCACAGAGGCAGCGGGGCTGGGAGAAGGAGACAGTGCTGGTGGTTCACAGGTTTTCAATCAAACATCAGTTGACGTCATTCCTCTTCCCTCCCCCAACCCTCACCAGGAAAGAGACCACTGCTGCTGGCCAAACAATTGCATGTGCTCTTTCTGTACACTGCCCTGTTGTGATTTCTCTTCATAGTGAGGCCTAGAGGGGACCTTGCTTAGAACCCTGAGGGCTGGGGCTCCAGGGTGAGAAACAGAAGCAGGAGATGGAGGACTGGGAAATGAGATTGTATGAGAAGAACACAGGAGAGCAAAAGAGACCAAAGTTCTAGAAGAGAGCAAAGACAAACAAACAAAGGGCAAACCAGAAATGAGACAACAGTAGATTCAAAACATTTTCTTGCCTTTGGCTACATGCGCCTCAAAGTTCATAGCAGTATTATTTACAGCAGCCAAGACATGGAAGCAACCTAGCTGTCCACCGACGGATGAATGGATAAAGAAGATGTGGTACGATAGACAATGAAACATTACTCAGTCATACGAAGAAGGAAATAATGCCATTTGCAGCAACATTAATAGATCTAGAGATTGCATACTAAGTGAAGTAAGTCAAAGACAAAATCATACCACTTATTAATATATGTGGAATCTAAAAAATGATACAAATGAACTTACTTGCAAAGCAGAAACAGACCCGTAGACAGAGGAAACAAACTTATGGTTACAAAAAAGGAGGGGAGAGGGATAAATTAGAAGCTTGGAATTAACAGATACAAACTACTAATATATTTTATAAAATAGATAAATGACAAGGTCCTACTGTATAGCATGGGGAACTATATTCAATATCTTGTAATAACCTATAAATGAATATATATATGTATATGTGTATATATATCAAGCTTCCCTGGTGGCTCAGATGATAAAGAATCTGCCTGCAGTGTGGGAAACCTGGGTGTGATCCCTGTTTCAGGACGATGCCCTGGAAAAGGAAATGGCTACCCACTTCAGTATTCTTGCCTGGAGAATTCCCATGGACAAAGGAGCTTGACGGGCTATAGTCCATGGAGTCACAAAGAGTCAGACACAACTGAATGAATAACACACATACATATAAATATACATGCATACATGTATGCACAGTAAAGTGATTCGACCACAGACTCATAAAATATATACATATCTACATGTGGATCACTTTACACAACACTGTAGATTAGCTACACCTCAATAACAATAATAAAAAAAGACTGGAGAGACTCATCAGGGGCTATTGAGCACAGCAAGGGAACACACAGGTGGAAGATTTGAAGTAGGATACAGGGTTTAAAAAAATTGTCTTTTTGTTTACAAAACAAAGTTGTGTTAAAAATATCCTAAAAATTAGGGGAACACTGCTGCTGCTGCTAAGTCACTTCAGTCGTGTCTGACTCTGTGTGACCCCATAGACGGCAGCCCACCAGGCTCCCCCATCCCTGGGATTCTCCAGGCAAGAACACTGGAGTGGGTTGCCATTTCCTTCTCCAATGCATGCAAGTGAAAAGTGAAAGGGAAGTCGCTCAGTCGTGTCCGACTCTTCACGACCCCATGGACTGCAGCCTACCAGGCTCCTCCATCCATGGGATTTTCCAAGCAAGAGTACTGGAGTGGGGTGCCATCGCCTTCTCCAAGGGGAACACTAATATCCTCTAAACAAGGAAATTCCCAATCAGATATTTTCTAAATCCAACACTTCTTAATTTATAACACCTCTATAGGAAAGACAAGGCAATGATTTAGGATGTTTCTTTATAGTAAGATAGGATATGACCAGTACCTTGTTTAATAATGAAAAAGTGAAAGTGAAAGTCACTCAGTCATGTCCAACTCTTTGTATCCCATGGACTATATAGTCCATGGAATTCTCTAGGCCAGAATACTGGACTGGGTAGCCTTTCCCTTCTCCAGGAGACCTTCCCAACTCAGGGATCAAACCGGGCTCTCCTGCATTGCAGGCAGATTTTTTACCAGCTGAGACATAGGCAAGCCCAAGAATACTGGAGTGGGTAGCCTATCCCTACTCCAGGGGATCTTCCTGACCCAGGAATTGAACCAGAGTCTCCTGCATTGCAGGTAGATTCTTTACCAACTGAACTATGAGGGAAGCCCACATTTGACAATAGTGATAGATTATTTTAACTGAGAACTTGTAAAGTGCCAGGAACAGCATTAAATACTTTTACTTATTATTCTATAGGTGAGGAAACTGAGTCAGAGTGTGAAGTAATAGTGCATGATGGGTAGAATCAACCTTTGAACGCAGGACTGTAAGACCAGGGGGCTAATTGTTGCGTTTCACTGTTCACCACATGGAACAGCATCACAGTGGGAGTGAAAACAGCTCATCAGCTTGCTAGGCCCACCTCCTTTGTCCTGTTTGTTCAATGAACACACGGTGGTCTCCTATGGAACAGATTGTTAAAAGTATTTTTGTATATTGTGGATTTCCTTAAAGTGCCAACCAAATAAGAGCAGCTGTTCAGAATGCTTTGATTATATCTGTATGAATAAAAAGAGAAATATTCTTATGATTTTATCCCAAATGTCTTCCATGAAGGATGTTGGCTACTACCTAAAACCTTTCTTAAAATGCATCCCATTTTTTAAAAAATTGAAGTACAGTTGAATTTCAGTGTTGTGTTAGTTTCACACGTACAGCAAAGTGATAGTTATACATATACGCTTTTTTTCAGATTCTTTTTCCTTGTTAGTTATTACAAGATATCGAATTAGTTCCCTGTTCTATAGAGCAAATTCTTGTTGTTTAAAAACGAATCCCATCTTAAATACTTAAATAACCTAGAGCAAAAAAAGAAAAAAAAAAGTATGCTAGTTAAGTTGCCTTGAATACAAATCAGAGGGCAAAAAGCTAGAGGATTTCTTTGCGTTCTCCACATGGGGGCATAGCTAGTCCTTTATGTACTAAGAAACAGGCCTGTGGTTCTGCAGCAGTGTCTACCAGATGAGGGAAGTACAAGAGCAAGAGATGAGGATGAGGGAGCAAGGCCAGAGGATACTGCCATCAGCTGCATTGGGGGTGATGGATGATGATATTCGCGCATGGCTCCCGAGTCCTCTAGTCTTTCTTTGCAGGCCTGTTCGACCTTCCCCTGGTTGGTAACAATGGAGACCAGACTTCAGATAGCAACGTGGCCATTCCCTACTTTTACAGAAGTCCTTGTGTAACAACCGTTACAACACACTGCAGCCACAGCAAGGACGAGTGCCTGCTTCTCTTCACCTAGAATACTGTCCATTCTGGGTCTCTTCTCCCCAGTCTGGGGAATAGCTCTTTATGAAATACACAAGAGCCTGGGAGGTGATGGAGTGCGAGCCCTCATGGGATGAACAGCTTTTAAAATAGCCTGGTGACTTAATCCATAGCTAATTCCTGGGTTGGGGTGGAAAATGTTTCCAGAAGAAGATAAAAATAACAAATGAAAGACAGAGAGCTGCTTCAGCATAGAGCAAAGCCCAGGGCAGGAGAAAGACTAAGGTGAGGGAAGCTTTCTATTTTTCCTTCCTCTCTCCCTCCTCTAGGAATCAAACCCAGGATATATAAGTTATCTTTAGAGCACCAGAGACAGAAGCATGCAAGAAAAACAAAGAGTGAGGTTAAAGATGCCAGAGCCCGAGGAAGACTCCTGGCTGAGAATTAAGAACACCTCTTGGCATTCGTTTTATCTTCTGCCTCTGGAATCTTCAGCATGTTTATCTCAAGTAGAGCTGAGGGGTTGGTTCCCTGGCTCCCTCTTTCAATATAATGGAGTTTTGGGTAACTCTCTTCCAGTCACTCCTATCATGTGTTAGTCACTCAGTTTTGTCCGACTCTTTGTGACCCCATGGACTGTACACCCCCAAGCTCCTCTGTCCATGGAATTCTCCGGGCAAGAATACTAGAGTGGGCAGCCACTCCCTTCTTTGGAGGATCTTCCCCACCCAGGGATCAAACACCCATCTCCTGCATTGCAGGCAGATTCTTTGCCATTTGAGCCACCAGGGAAGCCCAGTCATTCCTGCACCTGCCCCTATTGCTACCCACTGCCCAGCTCATTACAGTGGGTGGCTTGCATAAAGCAGTTCATACCCAAGTTCTGACAGTAGATGTCAGGACTAACCTTGCTCATTTCATTTTCACATCTGCTTTAACAGAAGCAGAATTCAGGTTATTTGTTCAAAGGCAGCATATTAAGGACAGGAAATATCTGAAATGGTACTTTTAAAGAAAATAGATCAGTTAGACACTTACCTTAAAAAAAAATCTAAATATCTTCTTGGGAGGGAAGAGGTTGGAGAATTTGCCCACATACATGGAGACATGAAGTGCAAAGGAGGAACTTTCAGATAGCTTTTCTTCCTCATCAAACTCCCAGACACATTGATTTACTAGGATGTGCCTGAGGAAAGGGAAAGTTAAGGCTTGAAGTTAAAAGGAGAAAACTTTTATTTCATTGCATAAAATATTATATCTCAGGGTCCGACAGAGTTAGCTTTAATTATTTTTTTAATAGACTTTATTTTTTAGAGCAGTTTTAGGTACACAGAAAAATTAAGCAGCAGACATTCAGATACCCTGACATCAGAGGTTCCCAACCTTTTTGGCCCCAGGGACCATTTTCGTGGAAGACAATCTTTCCATGGACCAGAAGCAAGGGAATGGTTTTAGGATGAGTCAAATGAATTACATTTATTGTGAGCTTTATTTCTATTATTATTACATCAGCTCCACCTCAGCCCATCAGGGATTAGATCCTGGAGGTGTGGACACCCACCCCACATCACTCCTGCCCCCCTCCCATGCAACAGCCTCCCCTGCTGATAATTATCCTGCCCTAAGCCGGTACACTTGTCAAATGCATGAACTTATCATTACTCAAAGTCACAGAGTTCACTCCTGATGTTGTACATTCCATGGGTTTTAACAGGCATACAATGACATGTATCCCCCAATACGGGCCATACAGGCAGTCTCACTGCCCTAAACATCCCTGGGCTCTGACTATTCATCTCTCCTTCCCTCCAACCCCTTGCAACCATTAATTTTTTTTTTTTTACCGTCTCCATAGTTTTGCCTTTTGCAGATTGTCATATAGTTGGAAGTCATACAGTATGTAGCCTTTTCAGATTGGGTTCTTTCACTTTGTAATATGCATTTAAAATTTCTCCTTGTCTTTTCATGGCTTGATAAGACTTTTTATTTAGCGCTTAGTAATATTCCATTGTCTAGATGTACCATAGTTATCTATTCACCTACTGAAGGCCATCTTGATTACTTTCAAGTTTTGGCTGGATCATACAGTAAGAATGAGAAGGGAATACCAGACAAGCTCACCTGTCTCCTGAGAAACCCATATGACGGTCAGGAAGCAACAGTTAGAACCCAGTATGGAACAACTGAGTAGTTCAGGATTGAGAAAGGAGTACAGCAAGACTGTTTATTGTCATCCTGTTTATTTAACTTATACGCAGAGCACATCATGAGAAATGCCAGACCGGATGAGTTATAAGCTGGAATCAAGACTGCTGGGAGAAATATCAACAACTTCAGATATGCAGATGAAAGTCTTTCTTTTTTATGACAGAAAGCAAAGAGGAATTGAAGAGCCTCTTGATAAAGGTGAAAGAGGAGAGTGAAAAATTTGACTTAAAACTCAGTATTAAAATGCAAAAATAATGGCATACAGTCCCATCACTTTGTGGCGAATAGATGGGGAAAAAGTGGAAGCAATAACAATTTTCCTCTTCTTGGGCTCTAACATCACTATGGATGGTGACTGCAGCTGAAAATTAGAATATGATTACTTCATGGCAGGAAAGCTGTGACAAACTTACACAGTGCGTTAAAAAGCAAAGACATTACTTTGCCGACAAAGGTCCATATAGTCAAAGCTATGGTCTTTCCGGTAGTCATGTACAGACAGATGTGAGAGCTGGACAGTAAAGAAGGCAGAGCACTGAAGAATTGATGCTTTCCAACTGTGATGCTGGAGAAGACTCTTGAGAGTCCCTTGGAAAGCAAGGAGATCAAGCCAGTCAATCTTAAAGGAAATCAACCCTGAGTATTCATTGGAAGGACTGACACTGAAGCTGAAGTTCCAATACTTTGGCCACCTGATGCGAACAACTGACTCATTGGAAAAGAACCTGATGCTGGGTGAGATTGAAGGCAGTAGGAGAAAAGGATGACAGAGGATGAGATGGTTGGATGGCATCACCGACTCAATGGACATGAACTTGGGCAAACTTCGGGATGGTGAAGGACAGGGAAGCCTGGTGTGCTGCAGTCCATGGGGTTGCAAGAGTTGGACACGACTTGATGACTGAACAACAACAGCAGTAAGAATATGCTTAGTGCTGTACAGAGTTTTCCCACAAGTTTAGTTTGCCAAAGTGTCTTCTAAAGTGGATGTACCACTGTACCAGCAATAAATGAGATTCTGTTGATCCACATCCTTCTCAGCGTTTGCTGTTGCCAGTGTTTTGGATTTGGTTAATTCTAATACGTTTCCTCTAATATGTTGGCCACCTGGTGCAAAGAGGTGACTCATTGGGAAAGGCCCTGATGCTGGGGAAGACTGAAGGCAGGAGGAGAAGTGGACAACAGAGGAGGAGATGGTTGGATGGCATCACTGACTCAATGGACATGAGTTTGAGTAAGCTCTGGGAGATGTTGAAGGACAGGGAATCCTGATATGCTACAGTCCATGGGGTTGCAAAGGGACTGAGACCGAACAATATGTTTACAATGATATCTCTTTGTTTTTATTTGCCATTCCTTAATGACATATGATATCAAGCATCTTTTCATATACTTATTTGCCATCTATTCTGTGTCTTAAATCAGTATAGCTACTTCTTTCTTTTGGTTAATGTTAGCATGGTATATCTTTTCTTTTACTTTTACTCTATATGTGACCTTTTATTTAAAATGGGTTTCTTCTTCTACTCTGTGGAAATGTAAATTATGCTGTCACTATGGAGAACAGTATATAACAGTCACTACAAAAGTTCCTTAAAAAAATTAAAAATAGAGTTACCATATGATCCAGTGATCGCACTCTTGGGCATATCCAGAGAAAATTCTAATTCAAAAAGATACATGTATCCCAATATTCATGGCAGCACTAATTGCAATAGCTAAATTTGGAAAACTCAGCAGTGGCCACAGGACTGGAAAAGGTCAGTTTTCATTCCAATTCCAAAGAAAGGCAATGCCAAAGATTCCTCAATCTACCACACAATTACACTCATCTCACATGGTAGCAAAGTAATGCTCAAAATTCTCCAAGCCAGGCTTTAGCAATATGTGAACTATGAACTTCCAGATGTTCAAGCTGGTTTTAGAAAAGGCAGAGGAACCAGAGATCAAATTGCCAACATCCGCTGGATCATGGAAAAAGCAAGAGAGTTCCAGAAGAACATCTATTTCTGCTTTATTGACTATGCCAAAGTCTTTGACTGTGTGGATCAAAATAAACTGTGGAAAATTCTGAAAGAGATGGGAATACCAGACCACCTGACCTGCACCTTGAGAAACCTATCTGCAGGTCAGGAAGCAACAGTTAGAACTGGACATGGAACAACAAACTGGTTACAAATAGGAAAAGGAATATGTCAAGGCTGTGTATTGTCACTCCGCTTATTTAACTTATATGCAGAGTACGTCATGAGAAATGCTGGGCTGGAAGAAGCACAAGCTGGAATCAAGATTGCTGGGAGAAATATCAATAACCTCAGATATACAGATGACACCACCTGGCAGAAAGCGAAGAGGAACTAAAAAGCCTCCTGATGAAAGTGAAAGAGGAGAGTGAAAAAGTTGGCTTAAAACTCAACATTCAGAAAACGAAGATCATGGCATCTGGTCCCATCACTTCATGGGAAGTAGATGGGGAAACAGTGGAAACAGTGTCAGACTTCATTTTGGGGGGCTCCAAAATCACTGCAGATGGTGACTGCAGCCATGAAATTAAAAGATGCTTACTCCTTGGAAGGAAAGTTTTGACCAACCTAGATAGCATATTGAAAAGCAGAGACATTACTTTGCCAACAAAGGTCCGTCTAGTCAAGGCTATGGTTTTTCCAGTAGTCATGTATGGATGTAAGAGTTGGACTGTGAAGAAAGCTGAGCACTGAAGAATTGATGCTTTTGAACTGTGGTATTGGAGAAGACTCTTGAGAGTCCCTTGGACTGCAAGGAGATCCAACCAGTCCATCCTGAAGGAGATCAGTCCTGGGTGTTCTTTGGAAGGAATGATGCTAAAGCTGAAACTCCAGTACTTTGGCCACCTCGTGCAAAGAGTTGACTCATTGGAAAAGACTCTAATGCTTGGAAAGGAGAAGGGTATAACAGAGGATGAGATGGCTGGATGGCATCACTGACTCAATGGATGTGAGTCTGAGTGAACTCCGGGAGTTGGTGATGGACAGGGAGACCTGGTGTGCTGTGATTCATGGGGTCACAGAGTCGGACATGACTGAGCAACTGAACTGACTGACTGACTGAAGGCATGGAAGCAACATACACGTCCATCAAATATTCACTTAGATGATTGGATAAAGAAGATATGGTACAAATATGCAATGGAATATTACTCAGCCATAAAAAGGATGAAATAGAGCCATGTGCAGCAACATGATAGATCTAGAGATTATCATACTAAGTGCAGCGAGTCAGACAGAGGAAGATGACCTTCATATGATATCACTTACATGTGAAATCAAAAAAATATGATACAAATGAACTTATTTACAAAGCAGAAATAGACTCACATTCATGGAAAACAAGTTATGGTTACCAAAGAAGAAATGGGGGGAGGTGCCGGGGTCCAGCCCCCGAAGGATCCAGGGAAACCTGAAGGAAAAATGGCGTTGGCGGATGATTTAGAGAGAGATAAGGAAAGAATATTGTAGATAAGAAAATAGAGGAGAGAAAGAGGCTGATATTCCTTGGTTTACATAGAAAGCCAATAAAACTTCGAGACAAGAAGTTCGCCCTGTTCACGGAGGCCACAGGTGCCTTCCTGGTCTCCCGAGGGAGTGAAGACGCAGAACATCTTCCCGTTCAGGTCTTAGAAACCCGGGCAGATAAGTGAACACAGGGAGCCTCTATGCTCCAAGGGATCAGCCTGAAAAAAAAGAGGGAGAGGGAGAAAATGATTGACGTGGGGAGACCAAGCTACTTCGGTGAGCGAGGCCCAATAGCTTTATTTTTAAAAGGTACTTTTATACCTTGTCTTATACATAGCGGGAAATGAAAGATCCAAAGTCATACAGAGTCAGCCCAAACATTACATCTGTTTTGTCTTTATCGAAACCAGGATTTTTTCTGCAAACCTTTCCCATAAACAATGTTGTGTACATTATCTTCTGGCCTTGAAGGTCTGTGGACATTTTATAATCCTCTTTTGATAAAGGCTGTTCAACCAAAAACCTTATTTTCCCTTGAAATGTTTTTTTCTTATATTTCTAATATTTCTTATATTTCTAATCTATGTCAGCCTCAAAAGGTATTAAACAAGTTACTTTTCTCACAGAGCAAAGGTGCAGTGAGTTACAAGAAAGAACCAATTAGCTCAAAAGTCTGATGTGGTTAATTTCAAGGCTACACTTGTTTTTCTTACATTTCAACTATGTTAACTAATGCACTCCCAGGTGCACAGTGGATAACAGATATGGGAACTTAGCAACAAGCATTGGCCCAATAATGAAATCCTACTTTAGCACTACTCTAACTTTTAACTCTTTGAAATGCTCTATGTTTTAGGCTTTCCATGCCTCTCACAGTTGGGAGGCTGTAAATAATCACATGTGTAGCTGCAAGAGTCTGGATATATCTGCCAAGTAAGCTAAAATGCTAACAGAGTGGGTTTGATTTGAAATATTCCTCTCATGTCCAGGAGACTTATTAGCTATAGCCCTTAGTTAATTTTCTCCAGAGAAACGTGGTCAGGAATAGCCCCATGTTAATGTCAGAAAAGTTGGTGAAAGTCATGAAATAGTAGAACAGACAGATTCTGGTTTGGGGGGAGATGCTCAAGAAAGCCTAGAGAGCCCGTTGAGTCCTGAAGCCTTGCTTAACAGTTCTCTTCCACATGACCTTGTCATGGGTGGGATCTCCCGTGGTGGCTCCCGGCAGGGAGGTATAAATTAGGAGTTCTGGATTAACAGATACTCATTACTATAAGTAAAAGAGATAACCAGTAAGGACTTATCATATAGCACAAGGAGCTATACTCAATATTCTGTAATAATCCATAATGGAAAAGAATATGAAAAAGAATATGTATATATGTATAACTGAATCACTTTGCTTTACACCTGAAACTTAAGCAACATTGTAAATTAACTCTGTTTCAATAAAAATTAAAACAATCAAACAAAAATAATAAAATATAATGGTGTCTTATAGACAAAATGTCTTATTTTTTGACCCATTCTGATAATCTTTTAATTGGTGTATTTAGACTACTGACATTTAAAGTGACTGTTGATGTAATTGGATTAATATTTTACCATATTTATTATTGTTTTCTAGTCATTGCCTTTGTTCTTTTTTTAATCTTTCATTGCTTTTCTGGTCTTTGTAGTTTTAATTGAAAATTTTATAGACTTTTATTTTCTCTTCGAATTTAGTATTCCAATCATACTTAAAATTTTTTTTTTACTTTTTAAGTGGTTGTCTTAGAGTTTGCAATATACATTTACAACTAAACCAAGTCCACTTTCAAATAACTTTATACCAATTACATGGTAGTGCAATACCTTATAATAAGAAAATAATCCTAATTCCTCCCTTCCATCTCTTATAAGTTGGTTGTCATTCATTTCTCTTTATTCATTTGATCATAGGAATACATGATCAAATACACTGTTGATATTATTTTGAACTGTTCAGTTCAGTTCAGTTCAGTTCAGTCGCTCAGTCATGTCTGACTCTTTGCGACCCCATGAATTGCAGCACGCCAGGCCTCCCTGTCCATCACCAATGCCCGGAGTTCACTCAGACTCATGTCCATTGAGTCAGTGATGCCATCCAACCATCTCATCCTCTGTTGTCCCCTTCTCCTCCTGCCCCCAATCCCTCCCAGCATCAGAGTCTTTTCCAATGAGTCAACTCTTTGCATGAGGTGGCCAAAGATGCTTACTCCTTGGAAGAAAATTATGACCAACCTAGATAGCATATTCAAAAGCAGAGACATTACTTTGCCGACTAAGGTCCGTCTAGTCAAGGCTATGGTTTTTCCAGTGGTCATGTACGGATGTGAGAGTTGGACTGTGAAGAAGGCTGAGCGCCGAAGAATTGATGCTTTTGAACTGTGGTGTTGGAGAAGACTCTTGAGAGTCCCTTGGACTGCATGGAGATCCAACCAGTCCATTCTGAAGGAGATCAGCCCTGGGATTTCTTTGGAAGGAATGATGCTAAAGCTGAAACTCCAGTCAGATCAGTTAAGAATAAGAATTTTGGAATTTCTCTGTCATTCAATGGTTAAGACTCCCTGCATCCAATTCAAGGGTTGTGGCTTTGATCCCTGGTGAAGGAACTAAGATCCGAAGTGCCACATAGCAAAAGTATATACGTATTTATTTCTCCTTCACCTTTGCAGGATAATTTTGTAAGATTCAGAATTCTACGTTGGTGTTTCTTTATTTCCAACACTTTAAGTATTTCACTCCACTCTTCTTGCTTGCATGGTTTTTGAAGAGAAATCAGATATAATTCTTATCTATGCTTTTCTATTGGGGCTTTCCAGGTGGCATTAGTGGTAAAGAACCTGCCTGCCATTGCGACTGCAGGAGATGTAAGAGACAAGGTTAGATCCCTGGGTCTGGAAGATCCCCTGGAAAAGGAAATGAGAACCCACTCCAGTATTCTTGCCTGGAAAATCCCAGGGACAGAGGAACTTGGCAGGCTACAGTCTATGGGGTCACAAAGAGGTGGACACGACCGAAGTGACTTAGCGCACATTCTTCTCTATAGGTAAGATTTTTTCTATTTGCCTTCTTTCAAGGTTTTTTTCTTTATTTTTTATTTTTGTAATTTGAATATAATATATAGATCAGTGTAGTGTTTTAGGCATTTATTCTTCTCTGAGTTTCCTGGATCTGTCATTTGATAGCTGGCATTAATTGGGGGAAAAGTCTCAGTTTTTATTGCTTCAAATATTTCTGTCCCCCTTTCTCTTTTTCCTCTTGATATTTTCTTTGTAAATATGTTACACCTTTTGTAGTTGGCCCACAGTTCTTGGCTGTTCTATTTTTATTCCAGTCTTTTTTCTTTTCACTTCTTCATTTTGGAAGATTCTATTCATAGATTTCTTAGAATTTCCATCCCTCTGCTTACAGTGTCCATCTGTTCTTACATGTTATTCACTCTAGCCATTAGAGGCCTTAGCATATTAATCATAGCTGTTTTAAATTCTTGGTCTAAGCCTGACATCCCTGCCATATCTGAGCCTGGTTCTCATGCTTGGCCTGTCTTTTCAAACTGTGTTTTTACCTTTTAATATACCTTGTAATCGTTGAAAAACAGACATGATGTACTGTTCTTTGGTGCTGTGGTGGTAAAGTGTGGGGGAAGCGGAGCAATCTTTTAATGAGCCTGTACCCCTGAATTGTGAACTTCACAAGTCTATGTCCATTTCCCACCATCTCTTAGGTGGTATAGGATGGCTAGAGTAGGCTGTAATTGGTTATTTCCTTTCTCCCACATGCAAGACTAGAGTTGAATATTTCTCTTTCCTCAGATCGGTTAGGCTCTGCTAAAACCTCAATAATGTAAACACTGGTAAAAATAATTTCTTTTGCTCATAGACCTTGTTAAGAAGAAGACAAATACTGAACATTTGCTATGTGTCAGGCAGGATTTTGGGCTCCAAGACACTAATAGCAGAACAAAGATGTCTGCTCTCAAGGAGTCTATCTTCATTCCCAGGGAAATGATGGTTTCACAGTTCTTTCTCTTATCTATTCTTGTCCTCTCCCATTGGTAATTCTTATGCTACAGAAACTTGTTACAATTATTCTTCATCATGGGCTTCCCCAGTGGCTCAGCAGTAAAGAATCCACCTGAAATGCAGGAGTTGCTGGTTCAATTCCTGGTTTGGGAAGATGTTATCATATGTTAAATCCAATAAGTCCTCTTCTAACCTAAGAGTTTTCCCCCAGTCACCAGCTCTGAGTTGGAAGTGAAACTGTTATAAATTATTCTTGGCGTTCAGAGAGGGGAACTAAGCAATCTTCTTATCCCTGGTAAGGATCAATCTAATTTGCTTGGATTTGTCCAAAGATTTTAGCCATGGAGAATGTAAAGACTCCTTTCTAATTGCAGACAATTTTAATTTCTCTTTGCCATTATCAAATAGCTACATAATGCTTTACAAAAACTGAGACGAACTCTCTGGGCATGATCCCAGAAGACATACTGTAACATTATAATGCAGTATAACAGAATTATCTAAACAGTCACACTGAAAGCATTTTAATAAAATGTACACACAAAAGACCACTTCCATCGAAGTCTGTTTTTAGCTGTACTCCAAATTCTTTATTTGAAGATTATTTTATTTCCTTTCTTGACTGGTTAAAATATGAAAGTTTTTTGGAATGGATCTGAATCACATTAGGTAAAAATTTATCTCAAAAATATTTTGTCTTTCTATAATGAAGAGCTAGGACAATGTTGTCCAGTGGAATTCTCTGTGATGATAAAAAAATATTCTAAATCTGTGCCACTAGTTGACTGTAGCTAATGAACACTTAAAACATTCTGAGTTTTTAATTCTATTTAATTTCAACTAATTTATAATTAAGTAACCACCTGCTGCTGCTGCTGCTAAGTTGCTTCAGTCGTGTCCGACTCTGTGTGACCCCATAGACGGCAGCCCACCAGGCTCCCCCGTCCCAGGGATTCTCCAGGCAAGATCACTGGAGTGGGTTGCCATTTCCTTCTCTAATACATGAAAGTAAAAAGTGAAAGTGAAGTTGCTCAGTCATGTCCGACTCTCAGTGACCCCATGGACTGCAGCCTACCAGGCTCCTTTGTCCATGGATTTTCCAGGCGAGAGTACTGGAGTGGGGTGCCATTGTCTTCTCCGCCTGCATCTAGTGGTTATTTGGAAACTGAAGATCCAGGGCTGCTAGATCCTAAGAGCCAGGCATTCTAATTCTGCCCATGAAAAGTTAGAAGTCCAGATCACTACCACAGCCCTCATTGCCTATGGAGAAAAGCAGAACCATCAAAAGACAGAAAGGAATCTTTCTCTTCTCTTTGCACAGGGCAGAGGTTGGGAAGTGAGACAGAAATTTTGTGTTTGTCTTTAGCTTCATGGGGGTTAAAAGACAAAAAAAAAAGTAAATATCCACAAACTATCACTTTCCAATGAAACTATGAAATAGAACATGGTTTAACACGAAGAAGTACAAGAAAGTGTTTTTCTTTCTTACATGACATAGACTCAAACAATTTCTAATTTTGTTTGGATGGAAGAATTTCTCCTAAACCTTTTTCTCTTCCTGCAAGTTAAGAGTTTTATTCATTCCTTCAATAGACATCAATTAAGCATATTTACTGCGCTTCCATATAGTTAATAAAGTTTTTAAGTGCTGTAATCATCTATGCAAAGCTGTTTATTAAGTTAGCCAGTAGGGCACAAAGAGAAAATTTCCTTATTGTTTCCCCCAAGGACCCTTCAAACCTCCTCTTGCAGGTTCTTTCCTGCCCCTGGAGGAAATACCAAGCGTACTCCACAGCTTTTCTAGTCTCCGGGAATCATAAGAGCAATTTCATAGTGTAGATTGAAAAAGCACCTTCTGATCTAACCTTGGAATGTTCATCATTTGTCCCCTGTAAAGCCTCTGCCTCTCTCATCAAGGCTGGGAAATCTGCAGGGTTAAGAGACTGAGGTGGATCTCTTTCTTGCTTCTAGTCCCAACTCCTCACCCCTCACTAGCTGCCATTTTGGGCCCCTTCACTGTTGGAACAGATGGTAAAGGAGAGAAATTATAGTGATAGTCCATCCTACCTGTACTAGTACGGTCATAATCTTGGACTAGTTCCCTCAAATGGCAACCCACTCCAGTGTTCTTGCCTGGAGAATCCCAGGGACGGGGAGCCTGGTGGGCTGCCATCTATGGGGTCGCACAGAGTTGGACACGACTGAAGCGACTTAGCAGCAGCAGCAGCATAACAGATGCACAGTTGCTGACTCTTGTGGTGTGATCAACGTCATTCCAAGAGGGCACTCACCGCTCATTGACTTGGATGAAGACATGGCGTAGGTTGGCCGATATCAGTTCCCACCCTCATCCTCCTGTTTCCTGAGCAGTCCACACAGATGAGGTCCCCTTTTGGGGAACTTTTAGGCCCCTCAGACCATCCTCTTTTTGTTCATCCTGTTTTTGATTCAACATGAGTATCAGTAAAGTGCTTTTGGTTGTGACCAGTGATGTACAGGAAAATGTTCAACAAGCCGCTTTCCAGTGAGGGGTGGTGGTGGTGGGAATCCCTAATTCAGAGCATTTGCCAATTTCTGAGCTTTAAATAGTCCCACGATGGTCAGTTTTAACCTAACAAGATGACATCACTGAATACAGAGTTGGGAAAAGATGCGCCCGCTCAGTTCTAGAGAGCTGGCTCCACGATTTACTGAAGTAACAGTAAGTAACAAACCAAACTGTCTTACACTCTAAAGGAATAGATTGGTTTAACAGGAAATTTGGAGGTGGGGTGAGTTAGGGCTTGCTTATCTGTTAGGTCTTGGAATTCATAAAAGATGCAAGTTCTTTCTGGCTCCAGCAACAATGTTGTCTTGATCCTGAGTCACTGTTTTGACTTTGAGCAGAGTCAGCTCCTTCTGAATCTTTTCTTTGAGCTTTGGAACTTTCAAGTAACTTGGCATCAAAGACCTTATAAGTAGATTTCTCTTTGGAATTTAATTTCTCTCTTCCTCTCTTAGTATAATTTTCAGGTGAAAAAAAGTTGTGCCAGATGATGTGTGAAGTCCTGTCAGCTTTCTGAGTTGTGACCTGGTCTGACAACTTGTTTCCACATATCCTTGTTTCTATGTACTCTTTTCCATGATGATCTCATCCTCTCACATGGTTTCAATTATTGTCTCTGCGTATTGTAGATAATCGGCAAATGTGTAACTCTAGCTCTGAAATCTCTTCATTACTCCAGGACCTACATTTCCTAATGGCCAATCAATATTTTTTGCATAGGCATCCCAGTGACTTCAAATTCAACCTCTCTAATCCAAATAAATCACTCTTTCCCTGTCCTTTCCAAACAAATAAACAAACACGAGTTAAATTTCTCCTGAAAGTATCAGGCACTGTTAAGGGCACCACTGCTCTCCAAGGAACACAAATTGACTCATCCTTTGGTAATCAAGGATGATGCTGAGGTCAAACTCTGATTTAAAAAAACTAGATGACAGTTTAATTCACTGAGATCGGAAAGCATGGAGGACAGAGGGGTTTATGATGACAAGGTTTGGAGGAGAAGGAGTAGAGCAGAGGGGAGGAGTTTGGTCTTGGACACAGTAAATTTAAAGTATGATGGTGATGTCCAAGAGAGGGTGTCTAGAGACAATGACACTCATTGTCTGCAACTCAGGAGAGAGGACTGGGCTGAAGAGAAAGATGCGGTTGATGATATTGATGTGGAAGGGCACGCAGAGGAAGCAGAGTGAGAAGAGGGAATAAAAGCCAGGTTGGAGCCCTGAATGTGACATTGAAGGGAAGACAAGGAGGGAGAGATCAGAAGAAAGCCAGGAAAATGAAGTGTTATTGGATTCAAGAGATGGGAATGTTGGAGGGAAAGTTTCGGTCTAGAGAGTCAACTGCTGCTGAAACCTGATGCAGCGTAAAGTCCTGTAAAGCAGTCTCTGGATCGACAATAAAGAGCATGCGGGAGGTCTTCCAAATGCGTTTTCAGGGGTGTGTTGGGTGCAGCAGCCAGAATGTGGTGAGTGGGAGGTGAGGACACAGACGACTGCTCAACAAATGGTGTCAGGAAAAGTGATAACCTTTCGGGAGGAAGAATCAACACATGTGGCCAGAATGTGGAGAAAACAAACAAGCAAGAAATAAGCTCAAGCTCTTGGCCTCCAAGAAAAATGTAAGAGAGAGCTTCATTTGAAAGGCAGCCAAAAGTTCACTGGCATTTTTGGGGTACACATGTGAAGAAAATATTTTCAATACCAGGAAGGGCAAGAGCAGAGGTGTAACAGCAGAAGAGGAGGATGTGTGCTGAGGACCTGCGGAGTTTTAGAAAAATTAGCTAAAATGAAATAACCAAGATGGAGGAAAGAGAGGGAAGCCTTGAATATGAACACTGGCTAGGAAGCTCTCTGCCACTACTCTTTTCACGGATGCTTCAACACCTACAAGGCTGTGCTGTTTGAAAAGCATCACCACTGCTTTAAAAAGAAAAACCACCATAAAAACCTCTTCCTGTGACCTCTGCATTTTCCGCTAGCTCTAACCATAGTCTCTCCTGTTCATAACCAAACATTTTGAAGGCTTTTCGTCCATGCAAGCTGATCTCTTTACAGTTGTCTGAATCAGTTTCACAGTCTTATTGCACTTATCCCACTCCGTCTAAATTTTATCTTCAGGTTCTTTTCCAAGGAGGAAGAGGAAGGGAAGGGAACGTGGATTGCTGACTGGCATAGTCACCATACATGCACAAGGCAGGCCTCTCTGTTTCCAGGAGGCAGAATCATTCTCTCGGCTCCCCTTGGCTGCTGTCCTCACCCTCTGTACTCTTCCTCTCTCTGTTTTAGGTGTCTTTGAGCTTCAATCCTCTCAATCTTTCAGATACTTTCTCCCCAAGGTTAAACTTTTAATTTTTATTTTTAATTGGAGGATAATTTCTTTACAATGTTGTGTTGGTTTCTGCCATAGAGCAATTTGAATTAGCCATAAGTATACATATATCCCCTCCCCTGGTTTGAGTTTTTATATTGACATATAGTTGATTTATAATGTTATGTTAGTTTCAGGTATACAAGAATGTGATTCAGTTATACATATTTATTCTTTTTCATATTCTTTCCCATTATAGATTATTACAAGATATTGAGTTTAGTATGCAGTTCAGGAAGCAACAGTTAGAACTGGACATGGAACAATAGACTGGTTCCAAATAGGGAGGCTGTATATTGTCACCCTGCTTATTTAACTTACATGCAGAGTACATCATGAGAAACACTGGGCTGGAGGAAGCGCATACTGGAATCAAGACTGCCAGGAGAAGTATCAATAACCTCAGATATGCAGATGACACCACCCTTATGGCAGAAAACGAAGAAGAACTAGAGTCTCTTGGTAAAAGTGAAAGAGGAGAGTGAAAAAGCTGGCTTAAAATTCAACATTCAGAAAATGAAGATCATGGCATCTGGTCCCATCACTTCATGGCAAATAGATGGGGAAACAGTGGAAACAGTGTCAGACTTTATTTTTGGGGACTCCAAAATCACTGCAGATGGTGATTGCAGCCATGAAATTAAAAGACACTTACTCCTTGGAAGAAAAGTTATGACCATCCTAGACAATATATTAGAAAGCAGAGACATTACTTTGCCAATGAAGGTCTATTTAGTCAAAGCTATGGTTTTTCCAGTAGTCATGTATGGATGTGAGAGTTGGACTATAAAGAAAGCTGAGTGCAGAAGAATTGATCCTTTTGAACTGTGGTGTTGGAGGAGACTCTTGAGAATCCCTTGGACTGCAAGGAGATCAAACCAGTCAATCCTGAAGGATGTCAACCCTGAATATTCATTGTAAGGATTGATGCTGAAACAGAATCTCCAGTTATTTGGCCATTTGATGTGAAGAACTGACTCATTTGAAAAGACCCTGATGCTGGGAAAGATTGAAGGCGGGAGGAGAAGGGGACGACAGAGGTTGAGATGGTTGGATGGCATCACCGACTCAACGGACATGAGTTTCAGTAATTTCCAGGAGTTGGTGATGTACAGGGAGGCCGGACATGCTGCAGTCCATGGGGTCACAAAGAGTTGGACATGACTGAGCGACTGAATTGAACTGATTGAGTTTAGTTTCTTGTACTATATGGTAGGTCTTTGTTGTTTGTTTATTTTATGTATAGTACTGTGTATGTGTTTATCTCCACCCCCTTTCCTTTCTCCTTTGGTAACCATAAGTTAATTTCTATGTGTGTCTATTTCTGTTTTGTAAATAAATTCATTTGTATCATTATTTTTAGATTCCATATATAAGTGATATCATGTGATATTTGTCTTTGTCTGACTTACTTCACTTAGTATGATAACCTCTAGGTCCATCCATGTTGCTGCAAATGGCAATTATTTCATTATTTTTTATGGTTTAGTAGTATTTCATTGTGTGTGTGTGTATACTACATATTCTTTATTCATTCCTCTGTTGATGGACATTTAGGTTGCCTCTGTGTTTTGGCTTTGCACACAGCACTTCCAGATACTTTTCAAACCTTTGTTCGATGCTGATTTACTTTCTGTTCTCTTGGCTATTACAAGTTTTCTCCTTAACTACAGGGTCTTGGGAGGGCTCAATTTTGTTCTTAAAAATAGTCTAAGAGAATAGGGGAATTAAATTTTTTCCTTGCCAGATTTTTATTAGCATATCTTAAAAGGAATCAATATCCAAAAACAAAAAAATTTTTTTTCCTTTAAGTTATGGGCTATAGCATGATAAGTGTTCCCTTTCTAGGCCTTTGCCTCTAGCCAAATGTTCAACCTTCGTGGCAAGACCCTGCTCATATGTCACTTCCTCAGAGAGCCCTTCCTTAATGATTCCTGCCCAGTCACTCTTCCATCACCTGTATTTGTTATCTTCAAAGCAGTTATCACTGGATAAAATGATCTTGCAAGCATCTTCCCTCTCTTGTTCATAGTGGAATCTTAGGAGACTTGAATAGTGCCTGACCCACAGTAAATATGCAATAAATATTATCTATATAATTTATTGATCCAATAAAGTAAATTCACAATGTTAGTAGCTTTTATTCTTGAAATGCACAAATTCTTTTCCCTTCTTCCTCAAAAAAAAAAAATAGCAGAAAATGTAGCATAAATTGTGACTTTTAGGTCCTATTTGTGGAATTTAAATCTTTAAAAGCTTCCATAATCATGCCACACTTTGACTCAAGGAGAATTTACTAAATACCTACT
This sequence comes from Capra hircus, assembly GCF_001704415.2. Classification (NCBI taxonomy): domain Eukaryota; kingdom Metazoa; phylum Chordata; class Mammalia; order Artiodactyla; family Bovidae; genus Capra; species Capra hircus. Next base: position 32,877,388 of record NC_030812.1, read on the forward strand.
AAGGGCAGGTGTGGTAGAAGACACAGAGATAGAAGTGACAGTTGCTGAGTTCTGCTGAACCATCTCAACATGGTTCCCTGACTCTCATGACATAGGGGTAAATATTCTAACCTGGCCTCGAAGAGCTTCCACTCTTCCTTTCTATAATTTGACCACACAGAACTCTTCTTTAATCCAGTTCATAAATTAATTATTTCTATGCTTCTGTTGATTCCATTAGACAATATTTCTTTTATACACAATCAAATCTTGGTCATCCTTCAAGATTCAACTCAATACTCCTTTCTCCATGTTCAGTTCAGTTCAGTTCAGTTGCTCAGTCGTGTTCTCCATGCACTTCCCCAAATCTTGGTTTTCATTGTTATTCATCGACTTGGAACATTCAGAGTATACAGCCTGTCATAGAACTTCAAATTTGTATTGTTCACTCTTTTCTGTCCTAAATCTTGGCTCCGTGCTGGATTTCAAACTCCAAGAGAAGTTTGCAGCTGGTGCTCCCTAAATAGTGATCCTTGAACTGAGTGCCCTGAGATAGGTTTGAAATTCAGAATCATGTTCGTGCAATATAATGGAAAGAGATCCTGAGAACCTGTCCAGAAAAGATTATTCTGTTCCCCACCTAAGCTAACAAACTCTCTCTGCCATGGTCGTAAAAGTTTATTTTTTCCTTTATTGACAAACATCTACATTTGGGATGATTCAGTGGCCCTGTGTGTTCCCCAACTCTCTCACCCTCCAGTATCCAAGGTCCTTATCACCAAGATGATAGAATCTTTGGAACAATGAAACTGACAAGGTGGAGGAAGAGTAAGGAGGAAACGTGATGGTTTGTATATTTTTTCACTTAGAGAATTGTGGAGGTGCATTAACTCATCTGCTCTGCCTAACTTCTGAAAAAGATTTCAGTGAGAAAATAAATGAGATTGCAACACTTCTTGTCTTTCAAAAGTCAAGCACTGAATTATATGTGGGTCTGTGTGTTTTCTGCCCAAATTTGCAGTGGAAAAGAAAGGATTCCAAAGCTGTTGGTGTCATGATGCCAAAATATCCAGATGAAGAATTCAATCAATTGTGCAGATGTTCCAAATGCATCATGCCAAATATTCCAATCTGTGGAAACATCCAGTGACCATCTTTTTCATTTTGTTCTTGATATTTTGGCAGGGTACAGTTGCAGACTGATTTAATGAGCTTGAGAGCCAAAATCACAACATTTTCTATCCAGAGTTATCAGGTTGATACTCTCGAATTGGCTTTTAATATTTTAAAGATTTATATTTCTTCTCTTAGAACTCTTGGAACTCTTCAAGAAGGAATTATTTTTCTGACTTCTATTACTTATCTTAATCAGAAGAGGAAAAGGTAGACAAGATAGATAAATCCTCAGAAATTGCTGCAGGAATGAATGAATATTGTATTCTTAAAAGAAAATGGTATACAGCCAGACAAACATTTTAAAGAGATTTAAATGGAAAAATGTACAGGATACTGTGCATTAAGTGTTCTCATATTAACGTTTTAAGCTGTAATAACACAACCTCTTTAAACTCTGGTCTACTTCAGGAATGCTCTGATTTGGTCCCGTTATCCAAGTCTTCAAATATCTGACATTGATTCCACATTGGTACATTCAATGGTACCAGAAGAACTGTACACCAGAGTTCCATTTTGAATTTTGTGTCCAGTTAATCCCACCCAACTTCACATTCCACATTGTGAGTCACTCCCCACACTACAGGCCCATGTTGTCCTCTGTCTTCTTCCTTATTTCATCCTAAACCACTCTTGGTTTTTTCTCTTCTCACATAACCTGCAGTCTACTTGTATCTGATCCTTGATTATGGGGGTGGAAGGGAGGCAAAGACCAAAATTTCTTAGTCTGAACTTTTGAAAAAGTGAAGGTTCTTTTCAACCATGTCGTGGTCTGTGTTTGCTCTTTTAAAATATTTCACTGTCACTATTATTAAAGAGACAACCAAATGTTGTTTCTAAGACACTCATGACTATCTTAACCAAGTGCCTGAATTTCTTTTGACAATTTTTTTCATTTTTGCCTTCCAAAATAGAATCCTAAGTATAGAAAAAATAAAAATTCTCAAACTATCTTTCATACCTAAAACTATATGATATTTCCCAGAGGGTCCCTGAAAATTGCAAATATTATTTTTTTCATCTTCAGAAAGGTGCTGGAAATAACTAGGTTTGTTTGATGAGTTGCATTACTTGTCAAATCAGAAGAGAGGGTCATTCCCAGGTTGACTTTGTAAAGGTAAAATTTTATTAATATAACTGCATCAGAAATTGTATGCTTTATGGGAAATCCTTGGTAAACTGTCAGTATCATCACTGTCCACAATATAGTTTAAACTTCAGGGATAACATTGATCAGAACTCTAGGTTATAGCTGTGTCAGATGGTCCTGTTTTATCGGAGTCCTGGTACTGCTTGAGGCTTCCCTGGTGGCTCAGATGGTAAAGAATCTGCTGGTAATGCAGGAGATCCCAGTTGGGCCCCTGGGTTGAGAAGATCCGTTGGAGAAGGTCATGGCAACCCACTCCAGTATTCTTGCCTGGAGGGTTGCATGGACCCTGGCAGACTACAGTCCTTGAGGTTGCAAAGAATCAGACACGATTGGGTGACTAACACTGGTACTGCTTTGCCTGGTGACCAGATCGTCCTCATATTCTTGTCTTCTGGGATTTACTTTAACTCTTTCAATCCCCATCTACATGCTAGTACTCCTCCAATTTCTGTCTTTCTCATGTTTAAACATTATGCTCATGTATCTTAATTTAAACCAAAGTAATCATTAAAATGTTACCATGTTTACAGGTTAAAGATTCTAATAATCTGCACTTTCCATGACATTTATAAATCTTGGTTTGTTTTAAAATCTATTTTATGTTACTATTAATTTTATTAGTAAAGCTTTACAACGTTTCAATCTATGTTAGCTCTGCTGCTGCTGCTGCTGCTAAGTCGCTTCAGTCATGTCCGACTCTGTGCGACCCCATAGACGGCCTCAGGGACTAATAAATGGATGCTTATGAAAGCTGTATCACAAGTCCAAGGAGATCTTCAAGATACTCGTGAAGCATTATAAATATGTTTTATAAGTGGCAGTCAGGAACACCCTAGTGGATAGGATAGATAAGTGACATTTCTATAGGAAATATTTTATTGCTGAGAGACTTTGCATCATTCTCAATATGACATGGCAGGTGTTTCCTATCATTAGTCAAAAAGCCCAAAATGAAAGGCATATTGCAGCAATATTCCTATCATCAGCTTTATCATTATAACCACAAAGTATGCAACTAGAATATCTAAAGAAATTTTCTTCTGTTTTGAGAGAGGAGATAGATGAGGGGAAAAGGAGGAACAGGAAAAAGTAGTAACAAAGAAGCAGGCAGAACAGAAAAAATACCAAACAGAACATTTGGAAGGTACCAAGGAGTGAGGAAGATACACACAGAGAGACAGAAATAGAGAATGTGGGAGACACACTCGGAAAGAGGATCAGAGCACACTTTCCAGGCAAAGCTCTTACAGAATTTTACAGGAGAGGAATCTGACAGAATTATGACCTCTAGGAATCAGAATTCCACCAGGCCAACAAAGTCTTGTCATAATGAGCAAGTATAAAACAAACCGGAGGGGAAATATATCTATCTTCCTGGTTCACATTAAGTGTAATATTTTCATCACCACATTTCCCCCAACATATTGAAAAAATCAAATAACAAAATATTTATTAAACAGTTCCGATGCTAAAAAACTTAATATTTGTGTTACATACACAATTATACAAAGCAAATAACAACAGACTAGACATCTGTACAGTGCCATGTGCAAAGGCCAAAATATCTTTTGGAGTTTAAGGCCACCTTAATCAACGGAAGCTTTTCTAAACTCTACTATATATAAGTCTCTCTGAACCTGTCTGTGATTTTGAAAATATGCTTTTAGAACTAATGTGGACTACTGCATTAGAAACAGGGGAAATTAATGATTATGTACACAAAAAGACTAAATTATTGAGTGACACTTTTAAGAAATATTGTATTTTTCTACTAAAACTTGTTCTGGAATTGCTTTGCTTTTCTCCTTAAAAGTGTACACCAGTCACTAAATTGGTCAACATTGACATTTTTACCACAGAATAACAGCAATAATTTAGTCATCATTTACTGAGCACTTACTATGTGGCTGGCATTATTCTAACATTTCACATGTACTGGCTCATTTAATTCTCACAAAAGCCAATGTATTCGGTATTCCTATCCCCATTCTACAGATGCGGAAATCAAGAGACAAGCTAAATAATTTGCCTCAAGTGACAGCTTCCGGTAAATGGCTGAGCTTTCGCTCCCGCTGTTACCTACGCCTTGGTTGCTGTTCAGTGGCTCAATTGTGTCTGACTCTTTGCGACCCATGGACTGCAGCACGCCAGGCCTCCCTGTCCTTCACCATCTCCCAGAGCTTGCTCAAACTCATGTCCATTGGGTTGGTGATGCCATCCAACCATCTCATCCTCTGTTGTCCCTTTTTCCTCCTGCCTTCAATCTTTCCCAGCATCAGGGTCTTTTCTATTGAGCCGGCTTTTCACATCAGGTGGCCAGAGTACTGGAACTTCAGCTTCAGTGTCAGTCCTTCCAGTGAATATTCAGGATTGATTTCCTTTAGGATTGACCTATGCCTGTAATCACTGTGTTAGCATTTCTGCCCATCACTTTCCCACTTATTCTCAAGGTCTAGGTCAAAAACCACTGTCCTCAATTAAGCTTTTCCTAGGCTTCCACTCTTATTCTTACCCACAGGAGAAAGAATGATCCCCTCTTCACCCATACTCCAGTGTTTTGAATTTCTTCAGCCCAACTTTGTCATTACACCTTTGGTTTCCTCTAAAAAAACACGGACTATAGCATAGACCAGATGCTTCACAAGCTGCATAAAATTATTTAATAAACCCTGTACAAACTTCCTCCAACTGCATATAATATATTTTTCCCCAAATCACCACGTTTAGCACTTTTCTTTCATGTATGTTATCATTCTGCCCTTTTTGTTTTAGATCAGAGCCATTCTGTGAGGTTCTATGAACGTAAGAGTTTTGAAGTCTGTTAATAAAGTGATGAACAGAGGCTACCTGAAAGGAAATGCAGGAGCCCCAGAAAGTAGGAAGCAGGAAACTGGCCTGAGAAGCTCACTCTTCTTTTTTTTTTTAAAAAAAATAATTAATCTTTTATTTTTATACAATTTTAAAAGTAACTTTCCATTTACGTTATTAAAAAATATTGACTATATTCCCTATGTTGTACAATACAGCTTCGCAGCCTATCTTAGAGCCAACAGTTTGTACCTCCCACTCCTCCTCCCCTGACACTGGTAACCACTAGGTTTTTCTCTATACCTGTGAGTCTGCTTTTGTTGTTGTTGTTATATTGACTACTTTTGTTGTACCTTTTAGAGTCCACACATAAACACAGTATTTGCCTCTCTCTGACTTATTTCACTTAACACAGTGTCCACATTTAGCACTTTTCTTTCCTGTATGTCATCATTCTGCCCTTTCTGCTTTAGATAAGAGCCAGGCTATGGGATTCTGTGGATGTAAGAGTTTGACATCTGTTAATAAAGTGGTGAATAGAGGCCAATTAAAAATGATTTAGGTATTTTAATACACAATATCAGTAGTGTATATATATATATGTCAATCCCAATCTCCAGTTCATCCTCTCTCTCCTTCCCCCTTGGTATCCATGTTTGTTCTCTATGTCTGCGTCTCTGCTTTGCAAAGAAAATCATCTATACCGTTTATATGTGCCTGCCTTAATATAGCACAGGGAACTCTACTCACTGCCCTGTGGAAATCTAAAAGGAAAGGAAATCCAAGAAAGAGGGGATATGTGTATACATATACCTGATTCACTTCTGCTGTATGTCGAGACTAACAGAACACTGTAAAGCAACTATACTCCAATAAAATTAATTTAAAAGTGATTTAGATAACTGTGCTGTCTCTCAACGTCTATTTCCTTATATGCAAAAGTAAGTAAAATACTTGCCCTAGGATTGTCGTAAAGTTTATATTTTAAATGTTTGGGGGATAGTAATCAACACACAGGTTATTGTTTAGTCCATAAATGGTGTCCAGTTCTGCGACCTCATGGACTATAGCCCATCGGGCTCCTCTGTCCATGGGATTTCTCAGGCCAGAATACTGGAGTGGGCTGCCATTTCCTACTCCATCACTCTTCTTTTAGTAAGAGGTTAATAAGCACAGAAGACTAAGAGTGTAGAAAGTCCCGAGAATGACAAGATAGGACCCCAGTGAGGGCAAGTAGATAGGGGTCTTCTAAATGCGTGGCATCCAGGGGATTAAAGAAAGGCATTGGAATTACTCCCCTCCTAGTTCAATAGCTGAGGAAAAACCCACGATTGCAAGCCAGCCAAGGGAGAATGGACCTGGTATCTTTAAATTCTAGAGCTAGGAGAACTGGCCAACAGGGTTTGACAGAGCCAGATAAATGTATTAACTCCCACAAACACCAGACTTTCTGTCTTGTGCTTTGATTAACTGGATCCGGCTTGTACCATAGAATCCACATGTTATTAACTGGCTGTGTATGTGGAATCTTTTCGTGGTCATAATACATATTGGGAGTGTCAGTATTGGGACAGTTCTTACTTCTCATGCAACATCTTTCTTGTAAGTTGGAACTATTGTCTTTGGATGGTGAAAGAGACAAGAGACAATTCCATTTTGTGTGAAAGTTGCTCAGTCGTGTCCGACCCTTTACGACCCCATGGACTATACAGTCCATGGAATTCTCTAGGCCAGAATACTGGAGTGGGTAGTCTTTCCCTTCTCCAGGAGATCGTCTCAATCCAGGGATCATATCCAGGTCTCCCACATTGCAGGCAGATTCTTTACCAGCTGAGCCACAAGGGAAGCCCAAGAATACTGGAGTGGGTAGCCTATCCCTTCTCCAGGGGATCTTCCTGACCCAGGAATTAAACCTGGGTCTCCTGCATTGCAAGCAGATTCTTTACCAACTGAGCCATCAGGGAAGCGCTTGGATGGTGAAGTCTGTAAGTGGTCCCTGTATCTTGTAGTTAAGGAGTTTTTCCAAGATAAATTAGAATTAAAACAGACAGTTGCAGTCTGATTTTCTGTGTGATGGTGGTCTTCAAAGAAAAGAGTATGTCTTTTCTATCTGCTCTAAAATTTCTGACAGTCTGTGCTTATACCTCATAGTTCAGTTCAGTTCAGTTCAGTCGCTCAGTCGTGTCCGACTCTTTGTAACCCCGTGGAGTGCAGCATGCTAGGCTTCTCTGTCCATCACCAGCTCCTGGAGTTTACTCAAACTAATGTCCATTGAGTCGGTGATGCCACTCAACTGTCTCATCCTCTGTCATTCCCTTCTCCTCCTGCCTTCAATCTTTACCCAAATCAGAGTCTTTTCCAATGAGTCAGTTCTTCTCATTAGGTAGCCAAAGTATTGGAGTTCCAACTTCAGCATCAGTCCTTCCAATGAATATTCAGCACTGATTTCCTTTAGGATGGATGGCTGGACCTCCTTGAAGTCCAAGGGACTCTCAAAAATCTCCTCCAATGCCACAGTTCAAAAGCATCAATTCTTTGGCACTCAGCTTTCTTTATAGTCCAACTCTCACATCCATACATGACCACTGGAAAATCATAGCCTTGACTAGATGGACCTTTGTTGGCAAAGTAATGTCTCTGCTTTTTAATATGCTGTCTAGGTTGGTCAAAACTTTTCTTCCAAGGAGCAAGTGTCTTTTAATTTCATGGCTGCAGTCACCATCTGCAGTGATTTTGGAGCCCCCCCCCCAAATAAAGTCTGTCACTGTTTCCATCATTTCCCCATCTATTTGTCATGAAGTGATGGGACCAGATGCCATGATCTTTGTTTTCTGAATGTTGAACTTTAAAGCAACTTTTTCATTCTCCTCTTTCACTTTCATCAAGAAGCTTTTTAGTTCTTCTTCACTTTCTGCCATAAGCGTGGTATCATGTGCATATCTGAGGTTATTGATATTTCTCCTGGCAATCTTAATTCCATCTGTGCTTCATCCAGCCCAGTATTTCTCATGATGTACTCTGCAAATAAGTTAAATAGGCAGGGTGACAATATATAGCCTTGACATACTCCTTTTCCTATTTGGAACCAGTCTGTTGTTCCATGTCCAGTTCTAACTGTTGCTTCTTGACCTCATAGTGCTATAAATTTTTTCAGTACTATAATTAAAATTGAATTTAAAATCGTTTATTTAAGTTAATACTTTCCAGGTAGCTCAGTGGTCAAGAACCTGCCTGCCAATGTAGGAGACACAAATTCAATCCCTGAATTGAGATTAGAAATGGGAAAGGAAATGGCAACCCACTCCAGTATTCTTGCCTGGGAAATCCCATGGATGAGGAGCCTGGTAGGCTACAGTTCAGTTCAGTTCAGTTCAGTTGCTCAGTCGTGTCCAACTCTTTGCAACCCCATGAATCGCAGCACACCAGGCCTCCCTGTCCATCACCAACTTCCGGAGTTCACTCAAACTCACGTCCATTGAGTCGGTGATACCATCCAGCCATCTCATTCTCTGTCGTCCCCTTCTCCTCCTGCCCCCAATCCCTCCCAGCATCAGAGTCTTTTCCAATGAGTCAACTCTTTGCATGAGGTGGCCAAAGTACTGGAGTTTCAGCTTTAGCATCATTCCTTCCAAAGAACACCCAGGGCTGATCTCCTTCAGAATGGACTGGTTGGATCTCCTTGCAGTCCAAGGGACTCACAAGAGTCTTCTCCAACACCACAGTTTAAAAGCATCAATTCTTTGGCGCTCAGCTTTCTTCACAGTCCAACTCTCACATCCATACCAGACCATCTGACCTGCCTCTTGAGAAACCTATATGCAGGTCAGGAAGCAACAGTTAAAACTGGACATGGAACTACAGACTGGTTCCAAATAGGAAAAGGAGTACGTCAAGGCTGTATATTGTCACCCTGCTTATTTAACTTCTATGCAAGAGTACATCATGAGAAACGCTGGGCTGGAAGAAGCACAAGCGGGAATCAAGATTGCTAGAAGAAATATCAATAACCTCAGATATGCAGATGACACCACCCTTATGGCAGAAAGTGAAGAGGAACTAAAAAGCCTCTTGATGAAAGTGAAAGAGGAGAGTGAAAAAGTTGGCAACATTCAGAAAACGAAGATCATGGCATCTGGTCCCATCACTTCGTGGGAAATAGATGGGGAAACAGTGGAAACAGTGTCAGACTTCATTTTGGGGGGCTCCAAAATCACTGAAAATGGTGACTGCAGCCATGCCATTAAAAGACACTTACTCCTTGGAAGAAAAGTTATGATCAACCTGGATAGCACATTGAAAAGCAGAGACATTACTTTGCCAGAAAGGTCCATCTAGTCAAGGCTACGGTTTTTCCAGTGGCTACAGTCCATGGGGTCGGAAAAAGTCAGGCACCACTTAGTGACTAAACAGCAACAACAACAACAGCAATCTAAGTAATTACATGCACATGGTTTAAAAACAACTGTCAGTATTTAGACATTTTGATTAAAAATTACAGATTGATTAACCCATCTGTCCTTATCATTCCCCCCACAACACACACATGCACAAATAATTTTCAATTTCTTTAACTGTTGTCTGGGTTTTACCATCACATTTTAAAACTGCAATATCTCCATCTTGACTTATTTCAACTTTAGCTAATATTTATTGTTGAGATTATTTATGTCTTACAAGTCCCCCCTCCTTAGCACTCCCCTTTGCCCCTTCTTCTGTTTCTTCCAGCTATATCACAATTTCTCAAATTAAATGTTTAGTTCATAATTGCATTACTATAGCTATATAAATACCACCGAGTCAAACTTTATAGTTTGATGTATTTTCTTTTTTGTATAATAATACTTAATTGTCCTTCTCTTTTTTTTTGTAGTTTCTTGTGTATCTATTCAACTGCTCCATGAGACCTGTAAAATAGTATTAAATTATCCAAATACCTACCTCAGATATTTATTGATGTCACATCTGCTCCCTGAAACTCACACACAAACCTTCATTCCTGACTCTTCATTTCTTCTGTTCCAGATTTCATAAATTACTTTCTAGTCTTGAGTGAAGCTTTCATCCGGATTCTTCCCTTTGCTGTTTTCCTATCTTGGGTCCCTAATTTTCTGGGTCATACAACTTCCTTCTGTAGATTTATATTATCATTTTCTAAAGCATATTCTCCAGTACCTTTGTAAGAAAGGGTGCAGGGGTGATTATTTTCCTCAGCCCTAGTACATCTGAAAATATCTTTTGCTATCATACTTCCTTTGTAGTTAGGCTGACTATAGAACTTTGGGCCTAAAGTCTTTTTTCTCAGATTTTGAAGATATTGATTAGTTAGCTTTTGATGTTACAAATGAAAAGTGTGATGTCATGCCACTGATTTTATATATATCTCCACACATATACACATCAGTTCAGTTCAGTCATTCAGTCGTGTCTGACTCTTTGCGACCCCATGGATTGCAGCATGCCAGGCTTTCCTGTCCATCACCAACTCCTGGAGCTTAGTTAAACTTATGTCCATCGAGTCAGACACATATACACATATATGTTCATGTTTTTATATATGTTCATATATGTGTACACATGCATGTTCTGGCTATTTAAGTATTAAGAATCTTATATTTATGTTTTTGGTCTTCTTTAATTTAAAAATGTCTTGAAATAAATTTTTTTAAAAAAAAATTGTTACTGAGAGTGTTCTGTGGAGTTTTGATTTTGGAAGCTCATGTCCTTTAGCCATAGAAAATTTTCTTGCTATTTCTATTTTACTTTCCTCTACTCCATATTCTTTGCTCTTTTTTCCTAGAAATCTTATTATTGAAATTTCTTGTTGATCTTCCAATTTTATCTTATCTCTACTGGATTACAACTCTTTGTCTTTTTGTTTCATTTTTCTGGGATTGTTCCTTTGATTTAGTTGTAATTGCATTTTTATTTGTGGAAATCTTTATTTATTCACAGGAACTTGGTCTGTTATGAAAATATTGAGACGGATATTTTTTTATCCATCTCTCTAAGGTTACTAATGTCTTTAATTTGAACTTTTCTTCTATTTCTTATATTGTGTTTTCCCCTGAAAGTTTATCTGTGTGGTTTGTTTTCATTACTGTCATTAATGTTGTAGGCTTTATACAGATGTTTGGTAGTCTGTGGCTTGCCATGCACATTTTTCTAATGGCTTTACTGATATATACTGCACATGCCATAGCATTCACCCATTTCAAGTGCACATGCCAATGTTTTGTAGTGTAATCACAGAGCTGTGCAGCCATCACCGCAGTAAGGCTTAGCAATTTCCATTACCCCCAAAAGAAACCTTGTACCATTAATAGTCACTCTCCGTTTACCCTAAGTCAATTTCTCCCCTCCCTGCTTCTGACCCAGGTCTAAGAAGTCACTAGTTTACTTTCTATGTATTTGTCTATTTGGGGCATTTCATAAAAGTTGAATCATAAAATAGTCTTTTGTGACTGTCTTCTTTTATTTATGAAGATTTCAAGATTCATTTAGTGTTGCTGCATGTATTAGAACTTCATTGTTTTATTGATGAATAATATTCCATTGTAAGAATATATAATACTTTGTTTATCCATGTCAGTTTATGGGCATCTGAGTGATTTCCACTTTTTGATTACTGTGAAGAAGCCTGATATGAACACTGTGTAAGTTTTTATGTGGGCATGCCTTCATTCCTCTTGAGTTTATATTTAGTAGTAGCATTGCGGGATCATATGATATTTCTCATACTGTTCATGGGGTTATCAAGACAAGAATGCTGAAGTGGTTTGCTATTCCTTGCTCCAGCGTACCACATTTTGTCAGAATTCTCCACCATGATTTGTCTGTCTTGGGTGGCCTTACCTGGCATGGCTCATAGTTTCATTGATTTGGGAATTTGGAAAACTCAGAAGTAGCCACAGGACCAGAAAAGGTCAGTTTTCATTCCAATGCCAAATACTATTCAAACTACTGCACAATTGCACTCATTTCACATGCTAGCAAAGTAATGCTCAAAATTCTCCAACCTAGGCTTCAACAGTATATGAACCTAGAACTTCCAGATGTTCAAGTAAGATTTAGAAAAGGCAGAGGAACCATAGATCAATTGCCAACATCTGCTGGATCATAGAAAAAGAAAGGTAATTCCAGAAAGACATCTACTTCTACTTCATTGACTATGCTAAAGCCTTTGACTGTATGGATCACAACAAACTGGAATATTCTTCAAGATGTAGGAATATCAGACCACCTGACCTGCCTCCTGCAAAACCTATATTTAGGTCAAGAAGCAACACTTAGGACTGGACATAGAACAACAGATTGATTCCAAATTGGAAACACAGTATGTCAAGGCTATATATTGTTACTGTGCTCATTTAACTTCTATGCAGAATACATCACGATCATGTGAAAAGGCTGGCTGGATGAAACACAAGCTGGAATCAAGACTGCCAGAAGAAATATCAATAACCTCAGATATGCAGATGACACCACTCTTACGGCAGAAAGCAAAGAGGAAAAAGAGCCTCTTGATGAAGTTGGAAGAGCAAAGTGAAAAAGCTGGCTTAAAACTCAACATTCAGAAAACTAAGATCATGGCATCTGGTCCCATCACTTCATGACAAATAGATGGGGAAACAGTGAGACTTTATATTCTTGGGCTCCAAAATCACTGCAGATGGTGACTGCAGCCATGAAATTAAAAGATACTTGCTTCTCAGGAGAAAAGCTATGACAAACCTAGGCAATGTATTAAAAAGCAGAGGTCTATATAATTAAAGCTGTGGTTTTCCCAGTAGTCATGTATAGATATGAGAGTTATACCATAAAGAAGGCTGAGTGCCAAAGGATTGATGCTTTTGAACTGTGGTGTTAGAGGAGACTCTTGAGAGTCCTTTGGACTGCAAGGAGATCAAACCAGTCAATCCTAAAGGAAATCAACCCTGAATATTCATTGAGAGGACTGATGCTGAAGCAGAATCTCCAGTTATTTGGCCACCTGGTACAAAGAGCCAACTCATTTGAAAAGACCCTGATGCTGGGAAAGATTGAAGGCAGGAGGAGAGGTGGATGACAGAGGACAAGATGGTTGGAGAGTATTAGTGACTCAATGGACATGAGTTTGAGCAAGCCCTGGGAGATGGTGATGAACAGGGAAGCCTGGTGTGCCGCAGTCCATGAGGGTCATAAATAGCCAGAAACGACTGAGCAACTGAATGATGATATTTCTATGTGTAATTTTTTAAGGAACTACCAGAAAAGATTTCTGAAGTGCTGTGCCATTTTACATTCCTACCAGTAATGTATGAGGGTTTCAATTTCTTTATATATCTGCTGTCAGTTGTTATTATTTGTTCTTTTAATTAGAGCCATCTTAGTGGTATGACTCGATGCACATGAGTTTGGGTGAACTCTGGGAGTTGGTGATGGACAGGGAGGCCTGGCATGCTGTGATTCATGGGGTCACAAAGAGTCAGACACGACTGAGCGACTGAACTGAACTGAACTGAACTAGTGGGTATGAAGTGGTAGCTTATGGTTTTTTTTTTAATTTTTATTTTTACTTTATTTTACTTTACAATACTGTATTGGTTTTGCCATACATTGACATGAATCCACCACAGGTGTACATGTGATCCCAAACATGAACCCCCCTCCCACCTCCCTCCCCACAACATCCCTCTGGGTCATCCCCGTGCACCAGCCCCAAGCATGCTGTATCCTGCATCGGACATAGACTGGTGATTACACTAATAATGAGAAAGTAGAAAAAGAAATTAAGGAAACAATTCCATTCACCATTGCAATGAAAAGAATAAAATACTTAGGAATATATCTACCTAAAGAAACTAAAGACCTATATTTAGAAAACTATAAAACACTGATGAAAGAAATCAAAGAGGACACTAATAGATGGAGAAATATACCATGTTCATGGATCGGAAGAATCAATATAGTGAAAATGAGTATACTACCCAAAGCAATTTACAAATTCAATGCAATCCCTATCAAGCTACCAGAGATATTTTTCACTGAACTAGAACAAATAACTTCCAGATTTGTATGGAAATACAAAAAACCTCGAATAGCCAAAGCAGTCTTGAGAAAGAAGAATGGAACTGTAGCTTATGGTTTTGATCTGTATTTCTCTAAAGGTTAATGATAATTTCATGTGCTTCTTGAATAAGTGTATATCTTCTTTGGAGAAGTATCTCCAGATCCTCTGTCCATTTTTAATTGTATTATTTACCTTTTTATTGTTGAGTCATGAAAGTTTTTAAATATATTCTGGGTATGTTTTTTTAAATTGGAATATAATTGCTTTACAATGTTGTGATGGTTTCTGCTGCTCAGTGAAGTGAACCAGCTATATGTATGCATATCTCTCCTCATTTTTGTATGGATGTAGGTCTCTTATCAGACACATGATTTGCAAGTTTTTTTCTCACGTTCTGTGTTGTCTTTTCAGTTTTTTTGATGGTTTCTTCTGAAGCATAAAAGTTTAAAATTTTAATGAAGTCCAATTTATCTGTTTTTGTTTCTTTTATTATTTGTGTTTTGTCTAATTCATGGTCATAAAGTTTTAATCCTATATTTTCATCTATAACTTTTATAGTTTTCAGTTCAGTTCGGTTGCTCAGTTGTGTCTGACTCTTTGCAACCCCATGGACTGCTGCACGCCAGGCCTCCCTGTACATCACCAACTCTTGGAGCTTGCTCAAACTCATGTCCATCGAGTTGGTGATGCCATCCAAACATCTCATCCTCTGTCTTCCCCTTTTCCTCCTACCTTCAATCTTTCCCAGCATCAGGGTCTTTTCCAGTAAGTTTGTTTTTTGCATTAGGTGGCCAAAGTATTAGAGCTTCCACTTCAGCATCATTATTTCCAATGAATATTCAGGACAAATTTCCTTTAGGATTGACTGGTTTGATCTCCTTGCAGTCCAAGGGACTCTCAAGAGTTCTTACATTTAAGTCCGTGGTTCATTTTTAGTGGGGGTTTTTTTCTTTTTTTGGTATGAAAAAGTAGTACGACTTCATTTTTCACATGTGGATATTCAATCAACTCAGAACCATATCCTGAAAAGACTTGTTCATTCATATCAAAAAGTGAAATACTAAATGCTAATTGGAAGTGCTATGTGCATGAGAGGGGTTAATCAACAGGTAGGCTTTACTTTAAAGTTTTGGGGCAGTAAACTGGCCTTTTCCCTGAGTTTCCTAGATAAATAATACACAATAATATGTCACTCTGTCCTCAACACCACATCTTAATGCTTTCAGGTCCAGAACATCTCTTGTTCAATTCCTTCAAATAGTTTGTGGTCACTTAGAGAAAGGTGATTAGTAGGTGGTTAGATAAAGGTTGTCACTTGTCTGATGTGGGAAGGAAGAAGTTATCTGGGACGTTCAACCACTCCATTGCAGACTTCCAACTTATCCCCCTGGTTTTAACCTTTTGCTATATCCACACGTTGGTGACTCCAAGTTCTGAGACTATGAATTTCAATGCAGCAAATTGGCTCATTCCTCACCAGTGTTACTTTCAGCAGACACTGCAGTGTTATCTTCTTCCTCTCTAAGTCACTTACCAGGTATTTTTCACTTTATCATCTGAAAGTATTGAAATCCTCTGTCTGTTGATGATTCATCTCCCTCTCTTGCTTTGTTCATTCATCATTTTAATGGTATTCAGGAGCAAAAGAGATAACCATGTGATAAGCATACCACATTTAGCAGGAAAATTCTCTTCAGTTCTTACTGTGCATGGCTTTCAAAACAGTTTCATTTTAAATCAGAATATAGCTCATTTCAGTAGGATAATCTAATTAAATGTAAATGTAAATTTACATTTAGACAGTGACAGAGAGTAATCTTTCTAAATAGTCCATATTAGATGCCATCCCACTGGCAAATGTAACATCCTTCAATGACAGTGTTATGTTTCCTTGTTTCACCATTGAGTTCCCAGAGTTTAGCACAATGTTTAATGCACAGGGAGTCTCAATAAATGCTTTGTAAATGGATGGACAGATTAGTGAGCAACCACATGATACTGATCCAAAGTTTTCAACTACCATGAGTAGCTTACTCTTAGACAGTAATTTTTTTTAGCACTTACAACACTGATTTTGATTGACTTTTACATCTTGACCTGGGGGAGTAGATGAAGTGTATAAATGTCTTAACTTTAGTTCCAAAGTTGAACTGTATTTTGCTCATATGCAAGTCAGCACTGACTGATAAGTTATAAGAATTTACTTCCAGTTCAAAGAAATCTGACTTCAAAACAGGTTAAAACTTACTCTTAAATCAATTTCCCCCCTTTCTTTCTTCCACTAATTCCAGAACACAAAGTGTCATTGTTTGCCAACATGACTTAAATAGAATTAATAAATCCAATTCACTTTGATGATTAGAAAAGATAATTAAATTTATAACAGGATTCTAGTATATATTACCATTCTGTTTAAAAATTATCTTTTTAAGCCTAAGAGATGAAATGAATATTCTTTTTGAGTGAGCTTTGGTTTCATTTCATTATGAAAATTCTAAAGAGATACATAACACCTGGAGACATTTGTTCTGAGTCTAATATTTTTCTTGTATAAAGCCATCAAGACATGATAGCTGAAAATACATTATTTGAAGTTGAAGAAGCAAGAGTAAAATAGACAGAGACTATTATAATATTATATGGTTATAATTTGATATGGTTTTACTCACCATTTTTACTACACCTAAATATAATATATTAGTAAACTCTGGAAATGAAAAATGCAGATAGGAGTTTTTAGTGATTTGGCTACTTAAACTGTTTAGCTTGCTGAGGAAGTTGCAGATAACTTTTAGATACAGCCCATCTAAATTGTTCAGTTGGTCTCAAACCATTGCTTTTATCTTGGATTTCTGCCTAGCAATTTCTTTAGGATTGCTGGGAGATGTTGTTGCTTGTCTTTTCAAGCATAGTTGAGACACAATCAAGAAAAGAGCATGTTTCCATTATTCTGAAAAAATATAGAAGCAAAGTGGGAAAAAGTTGTTTGATATCAATCAAGCTGTGATTGATAATTAAAACTGTTTTGTTTCTGTTTGGAGGCTTAAATGTCTTAATAACTACTAGAACTTACTGTTTTTCTTCATTATCATTAATTAGGTATTTAAAAATTATATGAACATAATTTTTTTGAATCTCAAATAATAACAGTTTGAAAAGTCATTTACTTATATTATGATAACATAAATCTGTTTCTGGTAGAAACAAATGCTGGAGATACAGAGAAGTAAAAGTAAATATTATTGTCATTATATTTTTCTAAAGAGAACATTTCACAAATCTCAGCCTGATGAATTCACCTTTAACTTTGTTCTAGAGTGTTTTATTTCTGCATCAGACTCAATTGTTGATGTTCCTTGAATTTCACATCCTACTGTTTTTTAGAATCATTTGTCTATAGACTGACTGTTTGTATGCCCCTCAGATTCATATGTTGAAATCTAATCCACAGCATGATGGCACTTGGAAGTGGGAACTTTGGGAGGTGATAAGCTGATGAAGGTAGAGCCCTCATGAATGGAATTAGTGTACTTATAAAAGGGACCCAGAGAGCTCCCTCACCCCTTCTGCCACATGAGGCTGCAGGAAGAAGTGGCCAGATAACCAGGAAGTCAGTCACAGATAACCATTCATCAGTCACTGAATCTGTTGGCACCTTGGTCTTAGGCTTGGCCTCCAGAACTGTGAGAAATAAATGTCTGTTATTTGTAAACAATCCAGTCAATGGAATTCTGTTGTAGCAGCCCAAACTAAGGCACATTTTATGTTTGATTGGTTTGCCTGTTTAAATAGCAATGGATGTTAGACTTTCTTGGAGAAGGCAATGCCAACCCACACTAGCACTCGCCTGGAAAATCCCATGGATGGAGGAGCCTGGTAGGCTGCAGTCCATGGGGTTGCAAAGAGTTGGGCACGACTGAGCGACTTCACTTTCACCTTTCACTTTCATGTATTGAAGCAAATGGCAACCCACTCTGGTGTTCTTGCTTGGAGAATCCCAGGGATGGGGGAGCCTGGTGGGCTGCCGTCTATGGGGTCGCACAGAGTTGGACATGACTAAAGTGACTTAGCAGCAGCAGCTAGACTTTCTGAATTCTTGCATGTCCAAAATTGTCTTAATTTTCTGTGACCATTTGATCAATATTTGACTGGGTACAAAAATCCTAAATCCAAACATTAGAACTTATAAACCATTATTGTCTTGCTGTAAATGAAATGTCTGATACTAGCTAGTTATTTTACTCTTTATTCCAGAGATCTAAAATTTCTTGAATATGTGTCTAGTTATGTTTTTTAAAGTTATTATTATTGTCACTTAATAAGGTCTTTCAAATCTTTCTTCAGCTTAGTACATTTATGCTCTTGTTTCTCAATTATATCTTTCCTTTTATTCATGTTGTTTGCTTCTTTTAGAACTCAAATTAGGTGGCTATTGGATTTCCTAAATATACCTTCCAAATCTCTCAACTTATCTACTACTTTTAAAATAGACAGTGGAAAATAAAATTAAGAACAAGATCTTGGTGTCAAATTCCCTGGATTAGAATTTCAGTTTTATCACCTCATTAGCTGTGTGACTTTGGGTATGCTACTTAACTTCTCTCTGTATATAATAATAGTTCTCAGTTCAGAGAGTTGTTGTGAAAATTAACTCTGTTATAACTAAAGCACTTACAGCAGTCTGGCACATTAAGTGCTCCTATTTCCTCACTGATTTTTTGCTTAAATATTCTAAAGAGTTCCTTGAATTTGCTTTCCATACTATCAACTTTCCTAGATGTCTAATTCATTTTTCAGACTTTTTTTTTTTAATTTGGGCAATGGTAATTTTAATCGCAATAAAGTCTCTCCTGTTTTCTGATTGCTCTATTTTCATAGCAGCATGTTCTCATTTTTGGCTGCAAAAACTTCTAAATTAAAATATTATTTTTACATGTAAGCTCTTTTTTAAAAAAATGATTGAAATATAGTTAATTTGCAATGTTGTGTTAGTTTCAGGTGTGCAGAAAAGCGATTCAGTTATACATACACACATATGTATATATGCATATTTTCTTTTTCAGATTCTTTCTCATTATATGTTATTGTCAAGGGATTAGATCTGATAGAATGTCTGAAGAACTATGGACAGAGGCTTGTGACATTGTACAGGAGGCAGGGATCAAGACCATCCTCAAGAAAAAGAAATGCTAAAAGGCAAAATGGTTGTCTGAGGAGGTCTTACAAATAGCTGTGAAAAGAAGAGAAGTGAAAGGCAAAGGAGAAAAGGAAAGATATACCCATTTGAATGCAGAGTTTCAAAGAATACCAAGGAGAGATAAGAAAGCCTTCCTCAGTGATCAGTGCAAAGAAATAGAGAAAAACAATAGAATGGGAAAGACTAGAGATCTCTTTAAGAAAATTAGAGATACCAAGGGAACGTTTCATGCAAAGATGGGCTCAATAAAGGACAGAAATGGTATGGACCTAACAGAAACAGAAAATATTAAGAAGAGGTGGCAAGAATACACAGAAGAACTATCCACAAAGATCTTCACAACCCAGATAATCACAATGGTGTGATCACTCACCTAGAGCCAGACATATTGGAATGTGAGGTCAAGTGGGCCTTAGGAAGTCCAGTTGAGCTATTTCAAATCCTAAAAGATGATGCTGTGAAAGTGCTGCACTCAGTATGCCAGCAAATTGGGAAAACTCAGCAGTGGCCACAGGACTGGAAAAGGTCAGTTTTCATTCCAATCCCAAAGAAAGGCAATGCCAAAGAATGCTCAAACTACTGCACAGTTGCACTCATCTCACATGGTAGCAAAGTAATGCTCAAAATTCTAAAAGCCAAAGCTTCAGCAGTATGTGAACTGTGAACTTCCAGATGTTCAAGCTGGATTTAGAAAAGGCAGAGGAACCAGAGATCAAATTGCCAACATCTGCTGGATCATGGAAAAAGCAAGAGAGTTCCAGAAAAATATCTATTTCTGCTTTATTGACTATGTCAAAGCCTTTGACCATGTGGATTACAGTAAACTTTGGAAAATTCTGAGAGATGGGAATACCAGAGCACCTGATCTGCCTCTTGAGAAACCTATATGCAGGTCAGGAAGCAACAGTTAGAATTGGACATGGAACAACAGACTGGTTCCAAATAGGAAAAGGTGTACATCAAGGCTGTATATTGTCACCCTGCTTATTTAACTTTTATGCAGAGTACATCATGAGAAATGCTGGGCTGGAAGAAGCACAAGCTGGAATCAAGATTTCTGGGAGAAATATCAATAACCTCAGATATGCAGATGACACCACCCTTATGGCAGAAAGGGAAGAAGAACTAAAGAGCCTCTTGATAAAAGTGAAAGAAGAGAGTGAAAAGGTTGGCTTAAAGCTCAACATTCAGAAAACTAAGATCATGGCATTTGGTCCCATCACTTCATGGCAAATAGATGGGGAAATAACGGAAACAGTGTCAGACTTTATTTTGGGGGGCTCCAAAATCACTGCAGATGGTGATTGCAGCCATGAAATTAAAAGACGCTTACTCCTTGGAAGGAAAGCTATGACCAACCTAGACAGCATATTAAAAAGCGGAGACATTACTTTGCCAACGAAGATCCATCTAGTCAAATCTCTGAGTTTTCCAGTAGTCATGTATGGATGTGAGAGTTGTACTATAAAGAAAACTGAGTGCTGAAAATTTGATGCTTCTGAATTGTGGTGTTGGAGGAGACTCTTGAGAGTCTCTTGGACTGCGAGAAGATCCAACCAGTCAATCCTAAAGGAAATCAGTCCTGAATATTCATTGAAAGGACTGATGCTGAAGCTGAAACTCTAATACTTTGGCCACCTGATGTGAAGAACTAACTCATTTGAAAAGACCCTGATGCTGGGAAAGGTTGAAGGCGGGAGAAGAAATGGCTGACAGAGGATGAGATGGTTGGATGGCATCACCGACTCAATGGACATGAGTTTGAGTAAACTCTGGTAGTTGGTGATGGACAAGGAGGCTTGGCTTGCTGCAGTCCATTCGCAAAGAGTCGGACACGACTGAGCGACTGAACTGAACTGAATAACTGATATGTTATTACAAGGTATTAAACCTAGTTTCTTGTGTTATGCAGTAGGTCCTTGTTGGTTATCTATTTTATATATATTTTAATCCTCAATAAAGTCTAGGTTCTTGTTTGTTTACCAGGTTATAGCCTTTCCCCTAGAGTTAGTATTTCTTTTGTTTATCTTGTCTTTCTCTTTCATGTTATTGATTTTCCTTAAATGCTTAGTAAACTTTGATTTCCTTTTTATGTTTATGAATATTTATCAGTGCACATACTGAGTTTGGTTTTCTTTGTAGCTGTGTTCTGTCTGGCTTTATATCAGTCAGAGTACAAATAGGAAAATAGAAACCACACTAGGAAATTCAAACATTAATACAGATCAAATTTTTAAAACAGAGATTCTATAAGATTGTTGGAAATTGTGGAGATGCAAAAGATGGCAAGATCAAGTTACTCAACGACAAATAAATAAAGGAGGCTGCTACCATCTCTGTGCTGAAGAGGAAAAACTACCTAAAGGCCAGATTAGCTCTTGTTATTGAAGACCATATGCCTCAGTAGGAACCCAGTAATTTGATCTAAGTGGTTGGGACTGGGGTCTACAGATTTAAAAAACTTCAGGAAAATGGCAAGTTCCCTACAAAAGATGAAGCAGGTGGACCAGTGGGTATGAGATAGCAAGGATGGTACTGTGGCTAGCTGGACAATGCACACCTGGCCAAAAAAAATTTGCATATAACTTTTACAAAATATTTTGCTGTCTAACATGAGTTTGCTATTATTTGTGGAGTTGAATGTTAGTAAATTATATCTTACTTTATCATTTTATTATAATCATATGTGTATATATATATATGTATATATATAAAATCACATATCACAGCATGTTTTGGATCATAGTGTTCTAAACAGTTGTTTTTTATTCAGCGCTTTTGAAGGTATAGGAAAATGATTCTGTTTCTTTAAATACTTTATAGACTGTTTTTTGTAGCTGTGACAAACATGAGCTGAAGTATCATGATTTGGATGCCTTCCAGACATGAATATCACTTTTCAAACCATAAAAGGAGTGATAGGATCCTTGGCAAATGGACTGGAACTGACTGAACATTGGAAGAACTGGCTTTATGCTGACTGACGCAGTGAGAAAAGGAAACAGAGGACAGCAAAGCGGATCTGTTGTATGATTGCTTGAGTTTTCCCACATACTATTATGTTTATGGGGGAAAAACTCATACCAAGACCAAGCAATTATCTTCAATACTAGGAGAAAAGAACTAAGAAGTTCTCATGTCAAATGCATGCCAGGCGCTGTGCATGTGTTTTGTTTTTCTCAAACCAACCTCATAAGGCAGGCATGTCAGCCCATGTTGTTGTTGTTGTTCACTAGCTCAGTTCAGTTGTGTCTGACTCTTTGTGACCCCATGGACTGCAGCACACCAGGCTTTTCTGTCCTTCATTGTCTCCGAGAGCTTGCTCAAATTCATGTCCATTGAGTTGGTGATGCCATGCAACCATCTCATCCTCTGTCATTCCCTTCTCCTCCTGCCTTCAATCTTTCCCAGCATCAGGGTCTTTTCCAGTGAGTTGGCTCTCTGATGACACGTAGCAATCTGAGGCTTAGAGAATTTAAATCCCTTGACCAGTCAAATTATCCAAACTATGAAGTGACAATCCTGCTATTCAAACATAAATCTGTTTGATTTCAATACCCAGGTTCTTTCATCTATACCATATCATCTCTTTATGAAGTCAGAATTTGGTGAGACATTTCAGAAGACCTTGGGGAAAGTTCTCAACAAAGGAGTATTTTTGAGAGATTTAAATTCCCCCCCTAACAATATGTTGAAAAAAAAACGTTGCAAGTTTTAGACATTTTACTGACTAGTTTGCGAACAGCACAATAAACGGGTAGAATTATTCCAACTTCACCTCCACTTAGGTATCTACTGAGCCATCAGCCATTGAAGATCGCTGGCAGTGTTTGCTCTGTTCCACAAATAGAGCAGTGATGACTCAAGCACACAGAGTTGGAATTAAACCTGCTTGCTCACACATGCACCCTGAGCTGTGGTCCCCAGTGACTTACCGCATTTCTGAATGTTGACAGTGAGCCATGTCTAAAATCCCAGCTAGGAATAGAAGGGGACTGAGAAACCAGATACCACTCACTACTTCCAGAAACCTCACGGCAGCATAATGGAAAAACCAGAGTAGGCCTTCAATAGGCAGATGAAAGATTAAATCCTGGGTTGGCAGAATGAACCTATGTGAAATATAATTGGTCAAGGGGCAGCTGATTCTGTGACTTGTAATAAATGAGAGGTCCCTGGAAGCCTGGCACTTTTGAATGGTGTCTGGCTGTATTCATTCCTGTTTAAGAGCAACATGTTAATATGTTTATGAGCATATAAGGGGCACTGCCTAATACCACTAATTGCCACTCAATGTTAATCTTGGGTTTTAGTCTTTCTGTGTTCTCTATGATCCCTTAATTGGTTAATTAGACCAGCACTAGTGGTGGAGGAGGTAAGAGTGCTGCTGCCTGCATCTACTCACAAAAGACTGAAAGTCAGCGATCGCTGCCCTCGGAGGACCACAGCTTGATTTTTTCCTTTGCCACATCTTGTCTTAAAATAGTTGTACCAGGAAAGCCCTTCATAGTTGTTGCCTGAGTGCTAAGTTGCTTCAGTCGTGTCTGGCTCTTTGCAAATCTATGGACTGTAGCCTGCCAGGCTCCTCTGTCTGTGGGATTCTCCAGACAAGAATACTGGAGTGGATTGCCAAGCCCTTCTCCAGGGGATCTTCCTAATCCAGGGATTGAACCCTGGTCTCTTATGTCTCCTTTATTGGCAGGCATGTTCTTTACCACTAGTGGCACCTGGGACTCCCAATCACAGTTGCTAATATTTACTAAAAAGATCCTAAATGGCTTCCCAACAACCTCTCTAATCCTGTGGTCCCCAAACTTTGGCCTGCATCAGAACCAATAGATTGTGGAGTTGCCTGTTCATTAAATCTAGAGTGAAGCCCCCAAATGTGCATTTCTAGTAAGTCCCTAGATAATGCTGATACTACTGTACACTTTGAGCTCTCTTGTTCTTACTGGATATGCCAAAGCCACCATAAAACACATGTCTTGGGCAATATTCAAAGACCTGGCCTTTCAGAAGCCCAGCATGGAGATTCGAGTCTTTGTGAAAGAGAATCACTGAGGAAAAAGCCAAATTCTGGTTTTTACCTTAAGTAGGGGAAGGCCACAGTGACCCTCTACTCTAGTGGTTCTCAAAGTGTGGTTCCCCAACCAGAATTATCAACATCACCTGGGAGCTCGTTATGAAAGCAGAATCTCGGGCCCTACCCGGACCGACTGGATGTGACATCCTGCAGGTAGAGTCCAGCAATCTGTGTACCTTTGTTACTGAGTCCAAGCTCACTCTGCTCACCGCATGACAGACCAACGAATCTGAGAGATGAGGTGTTGAGGCAAGGAATACAACTTTATTCGAAAAACTGGCTGACCAAGATGATGCAGACTAATGTCTCAGAGTAACCATCTTGTTGGGGGTCTGGATGCCAGGTTCTTTTATAGAGTCAGAGAGAGAGAGATGAAATGAGGAACTAAATTCAAAAGGCAGAATAGAGAGGGAGAGGCAGTGAGGAAGTAAAGTGAAAGGGTCTTCAGTCTTGCAGAACATCTGTCTTTAAGAATGGCCAGACTTTGGAAGGACTGTGTTAATCTCTTCTTTTTGTTGTAGCTATTTGCAGGTGGGCAGGGCCAGATTTTCTCTCCATGAGCTATTTACAGGCACTTTGTTTACAGTCAGGTAGAGGGGCAGGGTCCTCTGAGGCAGGCTATTATTTTTGATATAATAACAAAAGTAATGAAAAGCAAGTCAAACAGTTTCCCACATGGAGTCAGAATTGGCTTTTTCTCTGCAACACTTTCATGTATCCACCACCATGGGCAAGTTCCAGCACCACAAAGATTCTTCAGTTTGTCCTTTTATAAACATACCCACCTCCCTCCCACACAGCCCCCGCCTTCCTGTCCCTAACCCTTGGCCACCACTAATCTGTTTTCCATTTCTAAAACCTTGTCATTTCAAAAATGTTACATCAATAGAATTATGCTGTATGTAACCTTTTGGGATTCACTTTTTCCACTCAACATAATTCCCTGGAGATTCATCCAAACTGTGTGTATCAACAGCTTGTTCTTTTTTTATTGCTGAGTAATTTTTATGGTACTTGTGTACCACAGTTCATTCCTAGAGAAGATTCTCTAGACTGATTTCAGTTTTTGACTATTACAAAAAAAGTGGCTGTTGAATATCCATGTACTGGCTTTTGTGTTAAGCATATGTTTAATTGCTCTGGGGATAAATATCCAAGAATACAATTACCAGGTGGTATGTAGTTTCATTACTTTATTGATAAAGGTCTGCATTGTCAGAGCTATGGTTTCTCCAGTAGTCATACAAACCACCTGACCTGCCTCTGAGATATCTGTACACAGGTCAGAAAGCAACAGTTAGAACTAGATATGGTACAACAGACTGGTTCCAAATAAGGAAAGAAGTACGTCAAGGCTGTATATTGTCACTCTGCTTATTTAACTTATATGCAGAGTACATCATGAGAAATGCTGGGCTTGATGAAGCACAAGCTGGAATCAAGATTTCCGGGAGAAATATCAATAACCTCAGATATGCAGATGACACCACCCTTATGGCAGAAAGGGAAGAAGAACTAAAGAGCCTCTTAATGAAATGAAAGAGGAGAGTGAAAAAGTTGGCTTAAAGCTCAACATCCAGAAAACTAAAATCATGGCATCCAGTCCCATCACTTCATGGCAAATAGATGGGGAAGCAATGGAAATAGTGACAGACTTTATACATTTGGGCTCCAAAATCACTGCAGATGGTGACTGCAGCCATGAAATTAAAAGACACTTACTCCTTGGAAGAAAAGCTATGACTAACCTAGACAGCATATTAAAAAGCAGAGATATTACTTTGCCAACAAAAGTCAGTTTAGTCAAAGCTATGGTTTTATGCTTCTGAACTGTGGTGTTGGAGAAGAATCTTGAGAGTCACTTGGACTGCAAGGAGATCCAACCAGTCAATCCTAAAGGAAACCAATCATGAACATTCATTGGAAGGACTGATGCTGAAAGTGAAACTCCAATAGTTTGGCCACCTGATGTGAAGAACTGACTCATTGGAAAAGACCCTGATACTGGAAAAGATTGAAGGCAGGAGGAGAAGAGGACAACAGAGGATGAGACGGTTGGATGGCATCACCGATTTGATGGACGATTTTGAGTAAGTTTCAGGAGTTGGTGATGGACAGGGAAGCCTGGTGTGTTGTAGTCCATGGGGTTGCAAAGAGTTGGACACGACTGAGCGACTGAACTGAACTAATGTGTGGATGAGCAAGTTGGACCATAAAGAAAGCTGAACTCTGTGGAATTGATACTTTTGAAATGTGGTGTTGGAGAAGACTCTTGGGAGTTCCTTGGACAGCAAGGAGATCAAACCAGTCAATCCTAAAGGAAATCATTCCTGAATATTCATTGAAAGGACTGATGCTGAAGCTGAAGTTCCAATACTTTAGCCACTTGATATAAACTGACTCACTGGAAAAGACCCTGATGGTGGGAAAGATTGAAAGCATGAAGAGAAGGGGATGACAGAGGATGAAACGGTTGGATGGCATCGCCAACCCAATGGACATGAGCTTAAGCAAGCTCCAGGAGTTGGTGATGGACAGGGAGGCCTGGAGTGCTACAGTCCATGGAGTCACAAAGAGTTGGACATGACTGAGCAACTGAACTGATATAGTTTCATGTTGAATCATAAAAGAAACTCAAGCTATTTTCTAAACTGGCTGAACCATTTAGATACAGCACTGTAGAAATCTACAACAAAGTATGAATAATCCTCCTCTTGCATCCTTTTCAGCATTTGGTGTTGGCACAGTTTTTTCTTTTTCCTTTTTTAAAAAATATAAATTTATTTATTTTAATTGGAGGTTAATTACTTTACAATATAGCACTGTTTATAATAGCCAGGACATGGAAGCAACCTAGATGTTCATCAGCAGATGAATGGATAAGAAAGCTGTGGTACATATACACAATGGAGTTTTTTCTTTTTTTAGGCATTTTGATAGTGTTGTAGAGAAGAAAACATTCTGTCTCCATGTTGGAACTATTTCTTTGGATTTGCTTTTTGTTGCTGTTGTTATAATTAGACGTCTGCCTCAGAGGACCTTGTCCCTCTGCCTGACAGTTAAATTGAAATGCCTTTGTTCAGCTCATAGAGAGATAATCTGCGCGTCCACACTTACCTTTGAATGTCTGCAAGAAAGAAGAGATTAATATATCCCTTTCCTGATGCTGGTCATTCCTGGAGACATTTTGCAAGGCTGATGGCCCTTATTTACTTCCTCGCTGCTTCTCCCTCTCTATTCTGCCTTTTGACTAGTTCCTCATCACCTCTCTCTGGTTCTATAACAGAATCTGGCATCCAGAGCACCACAAGATGGTTGTTTTCAGCCATGAGTCCGCCATCTTCTCAGTGAGAATACAGTCGTATTCCTTGCCTCAGTACTTTGTCTCCTAGATTCATTGGCCTGTCATGTGAGCAAAGTGAGCTTGTACTTTGTAGCAATCAGTTCAGTTCAGTCGCTCAGTCGTGTCTGACTCTTTGAGACCCCATGGACTGCAGCATGCCAGGCCTCCCTGTCCATCACCAACTTGTAACAATTCCCTGTCCATCACAAAACTCATAACAACTCATTCCTTCATAACAATAGGTGTGTAGTAATATCTCACTAGGATTTTAATTCACATTTTTCTAAAGACTAATGATATTGAACACCTTTTCATGTACTTCTTTTCTATCTGTATATTCTCAGTGAAATGACAGCTCATGAGATTTTTTTTTCCATTTTCTAATTGCATTATTTTTGTGTTGTTGAAGTCTTACTACCAAGTTTTGAAAATGCTTTCTATATTCTAGATACCAATCCTTTCTTGGACATGGGATTTGCAAACATCTTCTCCCAGTCTGTATCTTCTCTCTTCATCTCCTTCACATGGACTCTCATAGATCAAATGTTCTTAATTTGATGAGGTCCATTTTTTCTTTTATTAAAGAGATGATGCATAGTGACCACCTTTTATTTGATTTTTCTTGTTTCTTGAGATAGATTTGTATCACTATAAATGATATTGCATTTGCTGTGTCCCAAAGACTTTGGAAAGTTGTATTAAAAAATATATACATATATAATGGTAAAATATACATAACATAGTGACTATTTTAGAGTTCTGGTGACTGAGGGTTTTTTTTTTTGTTTGTTCTGTTTTTAACATAGTGACTTTTTAGAACACAAATTTGATTATGTTGCTTTCCTGTTTAAAACCTTTGACTGCCTATTTCCCTTAGGATAAAGTTTAAAATTCTTAATGTGGATGAAAGCCCTCCACTATTCTGCCAGGAGGTCATTCTTCTCTGCACTTTAGCCAAACAGGAACTACTTTTAGTTCCTCTAAGATATCTGGTGTTCTTGCTCTTCACTCCTGGGACCTTCTTCTTCTTGACCTTCTTCTATTTCACAGCACAAACAGCACAAGGTGCTCTTGAAGTAGAGTGGTAAGTGCCCATTTCCTTGCCTCCCCTCCATTATCTAAGCTCCTTGAAGGCAAGGACTATTTATTCATCACTGTCTTTCCATTGCCTGTCAAAATGCCCATTACATAGGGCACTAGACCTAAGTCACTAAACCCTGGGACTGCAGCCCTCCCCACAGGACCACCCTGCAAGAAAAGAAAACAAATCTAACCAAAACTTCAGCTTCAAAATGAACATCACTCTCATAATCTCTGATGAGCTTTCAAAACATTCTGCAATTACAAAGCAGCCTTTATTTTTGAGCACTTGCGTGGCATGGTATTTTGGCAAAGTACTTTATAATGAGCTCATTGATTACTTCTCAAAACCCTTAAGGAGAAATGTTCACCCTCTCTCAGAAGTTAGAGACTGAGCCCAGATCAGAAAATCACATCTAAAGTCATATAGTAAATCATTAGCCCTCACCACAAAGTATCTTTGTCTCCTTGGCTTTGACCTTGACATGTAATTGCTCATTATACTGGGGAAACACACAAAACTCTTGGGACACTTAGATGGGGTTATTCAATACAACTTTCCTTTTTGGGTCATTAACATAAATTGAATGACAATTCTTTTATTTTCCATTTTTACTTTTAAAATTAATGTTTATTGGAGTAGTCATTTTGCAATGTTGTGTTAGTGCCTACTATATAAAAAGGTGAATCAGCTATACATGCACATATAGCCCCTCTTTTTTGATTT
This sequence comes from Capra hircus, assembly GCF_001704415.2. NCBI lineage: Eukaryota > Metazoa > Chordata > Mammalia > Artiodactyla > Bovidae > Capra > Capra hircus. Next base: position 32,906,977 of record NC_030812.1, read on the forward strand.
CCTTCCCATTTAGATCACCACAGAGTACTGAGTAGATAGAGTTCCCTGTGCTATACAGTAGGTTCTCATTAATTATCTATTTTATGCATAGCATCAATAGTGAATATATGTCAATCCCAATCTCTCAGTTCATGTTATTGCCTCTTTCCCCTTTGGTATCCATACATTTGTTCTCTACATCTGTGTCTCTATTACTGCTTTGTAAGTAAGATAATCTATACCATTATTTTAGACATCTGTTTGAATGTATGAATTGAACAAATACATTCTTAAATTTAGATACAAAACTAATATTTCTGTTTAAAGAGGGAGTCTCATTATGAGTCCTGCTCAACATTACTGAACGTTTTCTGGCTTATGGGATCGACTCCATACATTAGTCTAATCATTCCTCTGGCTTCTACAATATTGGAAGTAGAGAAAAATATTCACAAATGGCATTAGTCCACTCTCTTTACTTGGCACAGTTTCATCTGGATCTTTTCTCTAGTAGTTGAATGGTGTTAAAGACAATCCATTGTAAGCCACCCCCATTATCAGATCAATTTGAGCTTTCAATACAGTCCCTTACACAAGGAAGAAGGGCTGGCTCAAAGGGAATCATACACTGTAAAGAAAATTGAGGAAGAAGACTGACCATCCCATCCCCCACATAGTTCTAAGGTAGTGTATCCTGAGGGCTTACATTGTCTCCTTTGGGGCAGCTGGGGTTAGGACAAATAAAGTACTAGGGCTTCTTGGACCAAGGCTTGAATGCTGCTCATCTACATTCTTGCATTCTTGTGCAGAGGGAGAAGACATAGGGGACAGGTCAGTTCCAAAGCATCACCTAAACCAGTGAGCTAGCTAAAGAGCAGCCCCAGCCTGCCTTGGGCTCAGGTCTCACTCCATATCCATCCACCAGGGCAGGACCTGCTCATCTCTGCTGATCTACCCCAGGACTACTGACTGAATCAGGAGCAGAAATTTACTTCTGATAGACTTATTTTCTCCTACACTCACTCAGGTATATTACCTCAATCCTCAATGATATTATTTTGCTTATGAAGGTAACACTTGACTAAGATTTAAAACACTTCTGTAGTCTGGTTTTGGTGACCAGTATAAAACTGTTGCTCATTTATTTCTTCAACGTGTACTTACTGACTACTTCCTCTGTGCTAGACACTATGGATTGAGGCACTGAGGATTTAGTCGTAAACAACATGAGCAGGGCCTTTACATTCAAAGCTTACAGTCTAACAGGGGAAGAGCCTAATGTCAAACAGTCCTCCAAGTACACACATACCTCCTTTAAAGCCAGTCTTTGTATGCAGCATTGATTTTTTACAACACCATTTATTTTGAAGCAATTTTCTTAAAACACATACACAAGACACACATATAGCACATTGTATATGAAACACTTTACTTCAGTTCACTGTAGATGCCCATGTTTCCCCCATGCTTAGTGAAAGCAAGTTCAACCATTGGAGCATGTTGCTCCACATTACAAATACCCACAGCCAGCACGTGATGGTCAGGATAGCAACACTGCATTGCCTACATCCACATGGAGCTATATTCTGCCAACAACTTGAATGAGTTTGAAAGTGCCTAGATCCTGCAGAAAGGAATGCGGCTTTGCCGATACTTCTGACTTTGTCAAAAATCATATCAGAAAGCCAGCCAAGCCTATTGGATTGTTATGGAGCTGTGAAATGATGATTAATGCTGTTTAAAATATTGAGCTTTGATAATTTGTCACAGCAGCAAAAAAAAAAAAAATACAGGACTAAGGGAATAAATACTAATCAAAAACTTATTGCAAAATTCTAGCAAGAGATGTTGGTGGCATGGTCTAGGCAACAGTGTGGAAGCGATGTATATGTTTTTAAGGTCGATCCTGGATAATTGCTGAGCTGGTGTATGACTGAGAAGAGCCAAGGGTCCCTCCAAGGTTTTTGGTCTGATCATTTGGAAAGATGCTATTTTCACTGAAATAGAGTAAACTTTGGGAGGAGCAGTTTGCAAAGGTACATCTAGTGAAGCAAGTGGGAAACAAATTACACAGAGCTTTCTAAGAATTTTTTAATATTACCTTAAAAATAAAGGAATACTATTAAATACTTTGTCTAAACTTTAGCCAAAGTTTAGAATCAATTTGCATCTTAATAAGAGCACTTAGGAACCCTCAGGGTCAAACAGATGTAGTGAGGTGTGCATCACCCCATATAAATAGGTAACTTACACATTTAGAAGACCAGCAAACCACGGTCCCCCAAAATGAGACCAAGCACAGTTTCCTAGCTTATTGGAACAGAATTTCTCAAATTAATAAAATGAGAGACTATTTCACAGGAAAAAACATACACATGGGCTACCAGGATTTATTAAACCTATTTTAATTCCAGGCAAGAATACTGGAGTGGGTTGCCATGCCCTCCTCCAGGACATCTTTTCAACCCAGGGATTGAACTCAGGTCTGTGTGGCTCCTGCATTATAGGAGGAGTCTTTAGCACTGAGCACCGGGGAAGCCTCTATTTTCATTATAACATTATTTAACTATGCAATAAAACTATAGTTCTTATGGCTATAAAACTCAATAAATGCACAAATTAAGCATTAGGAAAAGTAGAATTCAAATTTAGAACACTAACACACTGTTATAAAAGATGCTGTTTCGCAGAAGTTACATTGCCAAAGCTTGACTTAGTAGTTGAAAGATGCAGTTTCTTTTTTTTTCTAACACCAACAATATAAATGCTAATGTTTGCTCTCAAATGTGTTGCAAAAAGTCATGTTACTAACATCAAAGCTCTGCTTGCTAATTCAAGATAATCAGATATCAGGTCAGTCAAAATTTTACCAATTTGCCAATCTTCAAATGGCATTTTTAATAAGGCACAGTTTGATAGCTCTGTAAAGTGTACTTACTAGCATCGAGATGATATAGCATTGCAACATCTTAGAAATCATTATTAACATTACATTTAATAGGTTTATTGGACAGTCTGTATTATATATTTACCTCCACACCAAAGAGATATAGCAAATGGGTACATATAAAGATGGGATTTGTGTGGTATATATTTACAACACAGCGCAGTTACTTTTGAGCATACCTGTATGCAAAGAAGACAAGGAGAGGAAAATAAAATTACATGGATTAGAAAGACAGAAACAAAACCGAAATTACTTGCAGATGATATAATCTTGCATATATACATTCCAAAACACATTCTAGAAAATTAGTTGAAATAACAAGAGAATTTAGCAAAGTTCCTGGAAATAAAATCAAATAAACATTGATAATGCATTTCACATTCCAGCAGCAGTTTACAAATAAAATTAAAGAGATATTATTTAAAAAACATTAAAGAGGTACTTACTACTGAATATAACAAGAGATAGGCAAAACTTTTCTGGATAAATGTATCAAACTTTTCTGAATGATGTCTGTTCTTGTTGTTTAGTTGCTAAGTCGTGTCCAGCTCTTCGTGACCCCAAGAACTGTAGTCTGCCAGGCTCCTCTGTCCATCGGATTTCCCAGGCAACAATACTGGATTGAGTTGCCATTTCCTTTTCCAGGGGATCTTCCCAATCCAGGGATCAAACCTGCGCTTCCTGTGTCTCCTGCATTGGTAGGCAGATTCTTTACTGCTGAGGCACCAGGGAAGCCCTAATGATGTTTAAGGAAGCCTAATTAAGTAGAAAGATAGACCATGTTCACTGATCAGAGAATGAAATATTTTTAAAAGTTTGTCTCTCCAAATAAATTTAATAAAATACGATCATATACCTGAGATTTTTTTGAAAATTGATAAGCTAATTGAAAATTGTATATATGCAAAGAGCCAAGAATAACTGGGACATTTTTAAAGAAAAGACAGGTGGGGTCACACCCAAGTTGTCCTCCTTTCCATAAGACATTATCAACTTAAAGTAATTAAGACTATAAGGTATTGGTACAAGCACAGAGAAATAGATAAATAGAAACAAATTAGAGACTCCTCAAATAAACCCATAATATATGGGCTGTTGAAATAAGGCAAGAATAAATCTGCAGATCAATAAGAAAATAATTATTTTCACTAAGCAATTCTGTACATTATTTATACTTTCAGAAAAAATAAAGCCTTTCTCACATCATAAGTAAAAACAATCACAGATTAAAAACTAAATGAGAAAGTCAAAATTATTAAACCTTAAAAATATAAAATAGAATATGACTTCAGGTAGGGAAGAATGTTGTAAATATGATATAAACGTATAAACCATGAAAAACTGAAGAATTTATTTGCATTTAAGAACACATGTTCATCAAAAGACAACACAAAGGAAATGGCAATCCACAAACTGGGAGATAGTATTGAAACACATCCATAAAATGGGTAAATCTAGAGATTCTTCTTAAGATATTATAAGAAGGACCTACATAAAAGGGAAGGTTTATGTATAGCTGATTCATTTTACTATACAACAGACACTAATACATCATTGTAAAGTAACTATACCCCAATAAAAACTAATTTTTATAAAAGGGAAGGTAAAAGGTGGGGATGGGATAATTAGAAGGTTGAGGTCTTTGGGAAGGCAGGAAAAGATGCAGAATAAAAGAGACGCTTGCTGTCGATAACTGCAGAAATAATTAACCTGTAGCAGAAGGAATGAAAATAAGAGTGGAATAGATTCAGGAATAGTTTTAGACTTGGAGCAAAAGAGGTGGCGGGGGGCTCATGAGTGATGATTTCTATTTTCTTTATAAGTTATGAGGTAGTATTAAGATAGCATGTAAATTTGGCGGTTGCAACCCCATGGACTATAGCCTACCAGGCGCCTCTGTCCATGGGATTCTCCAGACAAGAATACTGGAGTGGGTTGCCATTTCCTTCTCCAGGGAATCTTCCCAACCCAGGAATCGAACTTGAGTCTCCTGCATTGCAGGCAGATTCTTTACTGACTGGAGCTATGAGGGAAGTTTAGGGAGATCAGATGCAAGGTTGGGGATGAGGGAAGAGCAAATGAAATGCTTGTAAAAGGAAGAATGAATTTACTTCCAGCTGTACCAAGGACCAATTTGAGTTTAATGACCAAGAGTATCTATAGCTGTTATTTCTCACAATTATGTGAAAAGATTTCTGGTAATGCTCAGTCTTTGAACACATGCTCAGAGAATGCCAGTGACTGGGTTTATCCACATTTGTGTTTTTCCAAGAAGGCATGATGGAACAATATTTTATTTAGTACTATTTAAATTACTCACCTAGAGCCAGACATCCTGGAGTGTAAAGTCAAGTGGGCCTTAGGAAATATTACTATGAACAAAGCTAGTAGAAGTGATGGACTTCCAGCTGAGCTACTTCAAATCTTAAAAGATGATGCTGTGACAGTGCTGCACTCAATATACCAGTAAATTTGAAAAACTCATCTGTGGCTACAGAACTAGAAAATATCAGTTTTCATTCCAATCCCAAAGAAAGTCAAGGCCAAAGAATGTTAAAACTACCATACAATTGTGCTCATTTCACATGTTAGCAAGGTAATGCTCAAAATCCATCATGTGAGGCTTCAACAGTACGTGAACCAAGAACTTCTAGTTGTACAAGGTGGATTTAGAAAAGGCAGAGGAACCACAGATCAAATTGCCAACATCAGTTGGATCACAGACAGAGCAAGAGAATTCCAGAAAAAAACATCTACTTTTGTTTCACTGATTACATTAAAGCCTTTGCCTGTGTGGATGACAACAAAGTGTGGGAAATTCTTCAAGAGATGGAACTACCAGACCACTTTACCTGTCTCCTGAGAAGCCTGTAGGCAGGTCAAGAGGCAATAGTTAAAACTGGACATGCAACAATGGACTGGTTCAAAATTGGGAAAGGGCTACATCAAGGCTGTGTATTCTGTTTATTTAACTGTTATGCAGAGTACATCATGCAAAATGCCAGGCTGGATGAATCCCAAGCTGGAACCAAGGCTTCCAAGAGAAATATCAACAACCTCAGATATGTAGATGATACCACTCTAATGGCAGAAAGCAAAGAGGAACTAAAGAGCCCTTGATGAGGGTGAAAGAGGAGAGTCAAAAAACTGGTTTAAAACTCAACATTCAAAAAACAAACATCATGGCATCCAGTTGAATCACTTCATGCAAATAGATGAGGATAAAGTAGAAATGATAGCTATTTTCATTAGGCTCCAAAATCACTGCAGATAGTGACTGCAGTCACAAAATTAAAAGACACTTGCTCCTTGGAAGAAATGTTATGACCAACCTAGACAGCATATTAAAAAGCAGAGACATCACTGCCTATGAAGATCTGTATCATCAAAGCTATGGTTTTACCATGAGTCATGTACAGATGTGAGAGTTGTGTCATAAGGAAGGCTGAGTATCAGAGAATTGATACTTTTGAATTATGGTGCTGGAGAAGACTCTTGAGAATCCTGTGGACAGCAAAGAGATCAAATCAATCAACCCAAAGGAGATCAATCCTGAACATTCACTGAAAGGGCTGTTGCTGAAACTGAAGATCCAATACTTTGGTCACCTGATGTGAAAATTGACTCATTGGAAAAGACCCTAATGCTAGGAAAGTTTGAGGGCAAAAGGAGAAGGGAACAACAGAGGATGAGATGGATGGCATCACCGCCTCAACGGACTTGAGTTTGAGCAAACTCTGTGAGATAGTGATGGACAGGGAAGCCTGGCGTGTTCCAGTCCATGGGGTTACAAAGAGTTAGACATGAGTGAGCAACTGAATAACAACAACAACAGTGATGATTCTTCTTCAGTTTTTTTAAGGAACCTCCATATTGTTCATCATAGTGGCTGTACTAATTCAGATTCCCACCAACAGTGTAGGAGAATTCCCTTTTCTCTACACCCTCTTTGGCATTTATTATTTGTAGACTTTTGATGATAGACATTCTGTCCATTGTGAGGTGATACTTCATTGTGGTTTTGATTTGCATTTCTCTAATAATTAGTCCAATATAATGGATATGAACTTGAGCAAACTCCAGGAGATGGTGAGGGACAGGGAGGCCTGGCATGCTGCAGTCCATGGGGTCGTGAAGAGTCAAACATGACTTGGCAACTGAAAAACAATAATTAGTCATGTTGAGCATCTTTTCATGTACCTATTGGCCATCTGTATGTCTTCTTTAGAGAAATGTCTATTTAGGCATATGTTCAGTTCAGTTAAGTCACTTAGTCATGTCTGACTCTTTGCAACCCCATGGACTGTAGCACGCCAGGCTTCCCTGTCCATCACCAGCTCCCAGAGCTTACTCAAACTCATGTCCATCAAATCAGTGATGCCATCCAACCATCTCATCCTCTGTCATCCCCTTCTCTTCCTGCCCTCAGTCTTTTCCAGAATCAGGGTCTTTTCAAATGAGTCAGTTCTTCGCATCAGGTGGCCAAACTATTGGAGTTTCAGCTTCAGCATCAGTCCTCCCAATGGATGTTCATGACTGATTTCGTTTAGGATTGACTGGTTGGATCGCCTTGCAGTCCAAGGGACTCTCAAGAGCCTTCTCCAACACCATAGTTCAGAAGCATTAATTCTTCGGCACTCAGCTTTCTTTATAGTCCAACTCTCACACCCATACATGACCATGGGAAAACTATAGCTTTGAATAGATGGATCTTTGTTGGCAAAGGAATGTCTCTGTTTTTTAATATGCTATGTAGGTTGGTCATAACTTTTCTTCCAAGGAGCAAGTGTCTTTTAATTTCATGGCTGCAGTCACCATCTGCAGTGATCTTAGAGCCCCCCAAAATAAAGTCTGTCACTGTTTCCCCAGTCTATTTGCCATGAATTGATGGGACTGGATGCCATGATCTTAGTTTCCTGAATGTTGAGCTTTAAGCCAACTTTTTCACTCTCCTCTTTCACTTTCAGCAAGAGGCTCTTCAGTTCTTCACTTTCTGCCATAAGGGTGGTGCCACCCGCATGTCTGAGGTTATTGATATTTCTCCTGGCAATCTTGATCCCAGCTTGTGCTTCATCCAACCTGGCATTAGGCATATGACTGTCTGTTAAATGGAGCATATAACACTTTGAAAAAGCTATGGATATAACCAGACACATATGGTAGTCATTACATTAGCAAGAGTTTTTAGTTGTAAGCAACCAGGCAAACTGATTTAGATAGAAAAGAAATTCATGAAAAGGAGCATGAATACCACAGAGACCTACACAAAGGAGGGACAAAGCCACTGTAAGCTGGCAGAGTCCCATTCTACCAGGAGGGGGCAGCTTTTCATTTTTCACACAAAGACCTCAACAGGCCCTGGGTGAAGAATTTGATACAGGGTGACAGATTCAAACGAAGCTCCACTGCTCCATAAGGCTGATCTAGGGACTCCTTCACTGCCACCTCCCCGAGTACCATACCCTGTTGTGTGACAGACCAAGCATGGGCTCAGCCCACACCACTGGCACTCTCGTTGCTGCTGGCAGAGACAGTGGCTCTAGGGTGGAGAGTGTTGGCAATACCTGAGTTTCTTTTGGTCCTTGCTTCAAAGAAGACAGGAAAAGCAATTCTCTGACATACTCTGCTGTGATAACAGCAATGTCTATTGCTTGAGTGGCTTGAGCCACTCACCAAGACCCAAAAGGTGAGGAATTTCCCAAACACAAGTAGGGGCTCTGCTGGGCAGCTGAGAATGCCAACACTAACTTGTTGTTGCTTCCTGTCCTTATTTGTTTCTTTTACCATCTATTTTGACTTTACTTGGCATTCTAAAACACAAATGAGATGGTGCCTACCTGCAATAACAGGCTACAGGAAGTCAGCACAAAGTTGAAAAGGGGGTCAGTCCATGGATAGTGGGGACTTTAACTTAAAGAAGAAAGGACATTTCCAATAACAATAGTGTCCTTCAGGCTACTTACAAGCATTACATCACATGGATCACTGCATGGTATGAAGAGATGTGGAAACTGAGCTGTTGGTCTAAAAAATGAATGCACTAGATATGATTAAGTTTAACTCAAATTTTTATTTATTAAAGTTTGACACCAGAATGTTATTTCTTCACAGAGTCACACACACAAAACGATGGAGATTACTATCTGTATAAGTCTGTGTGTGTGTATATATATATGTATGTAACAGTATATATAAAGTATATATGTATAAATAATCATCATTGTAGTCATTCTCTCTTCATTTCTGTTTTCTTACTTTGCTTTGTATTTTGCCTCCTTCTCTCCCCCTCCCCTTTCCTCCAATATTATTGATTCAACTTGATTCCATAGCAATGTGTATTTCAACCATCAGCCATATATTCTTAATCCTGGCTCAACTTAATTCAAATCAATAATTATTTATTATTTGCTGTTATGTGCAAGATATACAGATGTTATTAAAAATTCAGAAATACATCTTTTTTTCCCTCTCTGTCTCTCTCTCTACAGCTTATAGCAGATCAAGCTGCCCCAGATAGATATTCTGTAAAAGCAAATGAGATGACTAGAAGGATATGGGCAAGATATACATAAAATGAATGAATCCATTACCCATAAAACACCAGTAAAATACTTCTCTTTATCATAACTTTTTTTGTTGTTGTCGTCATTCTTTAATATCTGAAAACACACCAATTTTAACTCATCAAAATTTAAATATATTTAGAAATTCACTATATAGAAGATAAAATCTGCAGATAAATTAAATAAAGCCCTTCTCCATACAACAGAAAAATATTATGTATTTTAACTCTCTTTTCCAGTATTCAGCAAATATATACTCATGAAATAATGAATGATATTAAGAAATGTGCATTTAACATTTTAAAGGTTCTAATGCACTTATAATTTACAAGAATTTAAGATGTTATTGTTTCAGTATGATAGATACAACTGGAGTTAATTTATTAATGACACACTTTGAAGCTTTTTTGGAATTCTTCTTGTTTGTCTTTCTTTTAAAAATTCAAGCTTTGGCTCTTTCACTTAAAAAACTATTTAGATATCAGAAGAAGTGTTTTCAAATTCCTTAATACACTCTACAAATTTTCTCAGTTTCAATATCTATCAAGATAGTCTTTCTTTTAACAGAAAATTTCTCTTTCACATCCATAGTCTCATTACATAACTGGATACACTTTGAAGCTTAATTAGGACTACAATGCCTATGCCCTAGGAAAGTGATGTTCTAAGTTTGCTAAAACCCAGTGGAAGAGAGCTGGCCCACCCACCAAGACTAAAGAGGTGAGGAATTACAGGCAACTCTTCTGGGTATTGTGTTCAACTCTAATTAAGGACAGAATAAGGGCACAGTTATGTTTTTTTAAATCTAACTTTTTAAAATCTATCTTGTCACCATTCCTGAAACATAGACGAGCCATTACCAGTACAATTACTGTGAATTGAAGACATTTTGTAAAAGAGATTGTTGTTGATGATGTTAAAGAGAGCAATGACTAACAGGTTTTGAAAGAAAAGGGATCTGCTTTTTTAAAGCAATATGTGGCACACATGGGCAGTTGAAAATCAAGTTCTGAGACTTGAATTTGGAGAATTCAAGCAAAAATTATGAATAGCTCTGCTTTTGTGTACATATTCCTGGCCTGTTCCCTCTTTCCCTACAACTCCTCTTCGTAACTTTTATCATTTCTTTAAGCTCTTTGCTCAATTCCATCTCCTTCGTGAGCAAATAACCTTGCCTCCTACCTTTCAGAAGTTTTCAGGGTCAAATTCTCCCAGAGTCCCAACTTTTGTACAGATGTAAATAGGCATCTGATTATTGGTATCTGTCCTGCTAGATAGAAAACCAGTAGATCAGGGATAGAGCCTGTTCATCAGTGTCCCCAGCTCCCAACACATGGTCTAGTTAGTAGGGGCTCAGTAGGACTGTTACCCAAATGAATGAACAAACTTCCTTTCTCTTATATGTAACTTTTTGTTTTAAAAACAAAAGCTTTGCTTTTAACATATATTATTGTTTTTTTTTTTAAAAAAAGCAGAATAGTACATTAAATAATGTATTATTACATTATTTGTCATGTACTATTACATTATTATGTCAAAATAGCCCTCCCCGGTAAATTCCACTGGCTCCCTTCCTCATCTCCTCTCCAGCCTCAGGAGTTAACCTTCCCCTTCTGCCCCAGATTCCATCCTCTTGTTGTGATCTCCTCTAGGAAGCACTTCTCCTCCACGTGGACAAATCAGGGAGGAGGGCTTGGCAGGGCATTTACTCCTAGAGGCCAAGAGTTGCAACAGCTGAGGGTGAGGGCAATGGTGTGGCCAAGGAGAGCAGTGGCCAGGTGCCAGAGAAGCTAAATCAGTCACCAGATCTTAAGGGTGAATGCAGGCGACAGAAAATGAGGCAAAGTAAAAGGTCAAGGGGATGCAGCAGGAAGTCAAGAATGCAAATGCAAAGCAAGATGAAGTGAGAGGTCCAGGGCCACATGAACGGACAGAGAAGGGACATTGAGAGTGCATTTTTAAATTAATCTGGGAGAGTTTACCACGCAGTGAACAAATAGCTTAATAAGAGCCAGATTGGCATTCTGACACCTCTTCAGAATTTCAACGCTATTAATTATCCTCTCTCTCTCCTGGACATTGCACATCTCTCTCGCCTCTAATTTTCTTTCTCATATTATAAATATACCAAGCTTTTTTCACCTAAAAGCAAAACAAAAACCTTTTTCTTAACCCTGTCTCCCCTTCAAAGTACTCCTCCCAATCTCTCTTCTGCTAATTCTGGACAAATTTCTTGAAAGAATAATATAAGGTCACTGTCTATATTCACCACCATCCCTCACTGCCCTACTCAGTGGAGTCTGTCTTTTTCCACACCACTTTGCTGAAAATCATCTTTGCCGAATCATCAGTGGCCTTATTGTTATCATTAGATACAGACGAAATGCCTTCAGTCCTAGCTGAACTGATTCTTTCAGGTCTGACACCATGACTGCTGTCTCCTCATTTGGTCTCTCTGACACACCCTTTGCTGATTCTGCTGCTCTATCTCTGGCTTATGCTTTTAACTTCCTTTGTGAGACCCTATTTCTCCACTCATTTCTGTCTCTAGCTGTAATATTGTGTGGAAGGCATCTGACGGTCTGTGTCTTCCCATTCCGGAGTAGCTAATAGAATTAGCCTGCTTGAGCAGCACTCCTGAAACAAAACCTGCTCCGGGTGATTGTTGGCACTGCTCTCCACTTGTGTTCAACCTTCTCTTCCTACATCAGCTCAATCTTCCTTTCTATCCCAGGAAAACATTCTTGTCCATCATTTATCATATTTTTTCGATGACAATTTACTGAGGACTTTGATTTGTCAGGAATTCCAGAGGGTGCTTACTTTTGTTTATTTACTCATTCATTTATTTCGTTGGTCAGCAAATATTTACCGACTCTTACTATGGTGCAGGCACTGTGAATATATAATTTCTAGTTACTACAACTAACTAAGGAGACAGCATGTTGAAATTTTACAGATGATAAATCTGAGGCTGGGAACTGTTCATCTCAAAGCTCAAATAGGCAAACCAGACATCTGAATTCACAGCCCTTTTCATGTCATGAAAATATCTTTAAAAAACCTCTATCTTTCATTGCATATCTTATGCCAGGAGCTTTTCCCTCCTTTATTTTATTATACCAGTGGGACCACTAGCCTATGGTTTGATGTTATTTTTGAAACACGGGAGGGAGAAATTCATAGCCATGAAAATACAGAAATACAAGAATTTTGTTATCAACACCATTACACGTATTTCCACATGGTCCAGACGAGGCTACCTATAAATTATGCAGCTCTAGATTCACTTATTTATTCATTTTCTCATAGAGCTTACAATATACTAGCAGAGAATAGGGAGTTGGGGAGACAGAGTTTAATTGATTAAATGAATAAGAGAATATATTATTGTACCTGAAAAAAGTTCCTGGAAGGGAAAGGGTGCAGTTAAATATAAGCTAATAAAGAAAATTGATCCATAAGGTAGGTCAGAAAAACTTCCCTAAAGAAGTGGTATGTGAGTTGAGATTTGAGTGATGAATAGAAGTTAAGCCTGTAAATGGGTAAGTAGAACACTCCAGGATGAAGAAACAGCATTTGCAAAGTCTTGGGGAGAGGAGGAAGTATAAGGCTTTCAAAACCTAGAAAGCTGGGATGTATAGTGAGAGTCATGGGAAGAGGCCAAGAGGGGTAGCCTGGTTAGATTAGGCTGAAAATGCTTCATTCTTTTTAATCTTAAGGATAATAATGATGGGATCTTATCATCAAATCTGTGTTCAAATCTGTATTCTAGAAGTTCACTCTGGCTACAGTGTAGAGAATCTTGCTATAAGGGTCTGGTCTGGGGAGGATGCATAGAGAATAGCCAGGAAGCTACTGCTGTCATGTGAGTATGAGATGATGGCTATGGACTAGTGTTGTGGTCATGAAGGAAGAAATAAATAGTCAATTTGATACATATTTGAAGAGGTAGAATTGGTAGGACTTGCTGACAGAGTAAGTAAGAAGTGGAAAATGTGTCAAGGTTAGGTTTTAGGCATCTGAGATGCCCAATTGCATGAATGATGGTGGCATTTGCTGAGACAGAGAAAGGCAGAAGTCCATATTTGGAAGAAATCGTGGGTTTGGTGGGTTATGTGAAGATTGGAGAGTTTGTGGCACACTAAGATTGCTGCTGAATGTACAGATCTGGGACTCAAAGGAGACACCTATGCTCAAGATATAAACTTAGGAGACATCAGAGGAGTAGTTATCAAGCCATGGGCATGAATGAGACCAAGTAGGGAAGAAGTATAGAGTGAAGAGAAAAGAGGCCTAGGATTGAACCATACACAAAACTTTCATGTAAGGAACTCAATTCCCAGTCATTTAAAAGAAAAACATTTTCTGAAGAAATGTATGAACTTCTTAAAATAAATTTCTCTTAAATATATTTTAAAATATTAGTATTGATAAGAATTTGGAAAACACCTTGCACCTCTGTGGCCCCAAATAAATCTGTAATTTTTACTTATTAAAAAAATTTCAAATCATGTAAGATATTGGCATTTGTCTAAGTCTAAAGGTATATACATGGTATTTGTTATGTGTCTCTGTACTTTTTGAACAAGTGGAATATTTAATAATAAAATAACAAAAACTAACAACAATAAATTCCAGGAAATAAAGCCTAAGACAATAAAAATTAGGCCAAAAATTAAACAACAGAAGCAGTTAAGGGAAAAAATAAAGGATGATAGATATTGTCAAGGAATTTCTTAGCCTCAGATGGAAAGATTTTAGTCTCAAACTAATAAGACTGGACTGCAAGGAGATCAAACCAATCAATCCTAAAGGAAATCAGTCCCAAGTATTCATTGGAAGGACTGATGCTGAAGCTGAAACTTCAATACTTTGGCCACCTGATGTGAAGAACTGACTTATTGGAAAAGACTCTGATGCTGGGAAAGATTGAAGGCAGGAGAAGAACGGGATGACAGGGGATGAGATGGTTGGATGGCATCACTGACTCAATGGATATGAGTTTGAGCAAGCTCCGGGAGTTGGTGAATAGGTGGATAGGGAAGCCTGGAATGCTGCAGTCCATGGGGTCGCAAAGAGTCAGACATGACTGAGTGACTGAACTTAACTGAATAAGATATACCGTGGAAGATTTTGGTGATATTTTTGTAGGAATTTCCAACATGATAGAAACCATAGCAAATAAGATCTTGCCTCTGTTTATATTTCTGGATAATGGGAAATAAGAAATCGGCCAACATTATTTGCTTTGGCTGCACATAAAAGTCATTAGCCTGGCTTAATGAATGGATACTACTCTTGTGAGACTATATAAGCAGGGATATTATATAAAATTTGGAAACAAAGTATGTCTGAAAGAAGAGTAGTGATCCACAAGTGGTCTCTAATCAGAAGTGGCTTTGGTAGTATAACGGAATAATGAAGTATGGAATAATTCAACTTACTCCCTCCTCAGTACCACTAATTACTGCAACCACCAACACCCCTTCCTACCTACTATCCCAAAGAGAGGGTAAGGGATGATTTTATAAAGGTGCTTTCTCTAAAAAATTACCTGCCTCTATACTAAGGAATATATGGCTCAGTAATTGATCTGCTGAAACAATCTTGAGAAAAGAGAACAAAGCTGTGGTATCATACTCCATGATTTCACACTATATACAAAGCTATAGTAACCAAACAGTATTGTAGTGGCACAAAAATAGGCACATAGGTTAATGGACCCCATATTCTGTGCCAAATAAGGGGAGAACATACAGTGAAAAATGGACAGTCTTTTCAATGAAATAGGTTGGGGAAACTGGACAGTCATATGCAAAAGAATGAAACAAGGCCATTATCTTGCAAAAAATCAATTTTCACAAAAATTAATTCAAAATGGATTAAAGATGAGAATGTTAAGACTTGAAACCATAAAATTCCTAGAAGAAAATAGGCCATTACCTCATGGACATTAGTCTTAGTGATGTCTTCATGGCTCTACTCCAAAAATAAGAGAAACAAAAGCAAAAATAAACAAATGGGACTACATCAAACTATAAAACTTCTGAATAGAAAAGGAAACTATCATCAAACTGAAAAGGCAACCTATTGATTGGGAGAAGATAATTGCATATTATATATTCCATAAGGGCTTAATATCCAAAATGTATAAAGAACTCGTAACTCAACAATAAAAAATGAACAAGTTGATTTAAAAGTGGGCAGAAGACCTGAATAGACACTTTTCCAAAGAAGACATGCATGGCCAAGAGGCACAGGAAAAGATGTTCACCACTAATTATTATGGAAATGCAAATCAAAACTGCAAAGAGATATCATCTCATACCTGGAAGAATGGCTGTTTTCAAAAAGACAAGAAACACCAAGTGTTTCTGAAGAAAATGGGGAAAGATTTGTACACTGTTGGTGGGAATGGAAATTGGTGCAACCACTATGGAAAACAGTATGGAGATTCTTCAAAAAGTTAAGACTAGAACTACTGTGTGACCCAGCTGTTTCACTTCTTGTTATGTATCTGAAGAACATGAAAACACTAGCTTGAAAAGATATATGCACTCATATTCATTGCAGTATTATTTACAATAACCAAGCTATAGAAACAACCTAAGTGTTCATGGATGGAGAAGATGTGGTATACATACAATGAAATATTACTTATCCGTAAAAGAATGGAATCCTCCCACAGATGGATGGACCTTAAAGGTATCATGCTAAGTGAAACAAATCAGACACAAAAGGACAAACACCATATGATTTCACGCATATGTGGAATCTACAAAACAAAAAACAGTAACAAAACCCCCCAAACAATAAACAAACAGAAGAAATTCATAACAGATTACTGGTTACCAGAGGGGAAGGAGGTTGTGGGGTAGACAACCTTTCTGAAAGATGTCAAGTATATGGTGATGGACAGTAAGTAGACTTGTAGTGGTGAACACTCTGTAGTGCATAGAGATACTGAAATATAATGCTATACATCTGAAATTTATATGATAAAAAGTTTACAGTTAAATGGTTTTTTTAGTATATTCACACAATTGTGCATTAGTAATGACAATTAATTTTTTCTCAACTATTTATTAAAAAATAGCTGATGTTCTTCACTGTGTAAGGCATACAGCATGGTTTGATTTACATATATTGTGAAATGATTACTATAATAAATTCAGCTAACAACAGTTACTCATACAAATATAATAAAAAGAAAAAAAAGAAGAAAAAATTTTGCTTATAATGAGAACTCAGGATTTACTCTCTTAACCTTTATTCTAACTAAAATAACTTTCCTATATATTATATTATATACATAATCTATTACATACAGTCATTGCTATCCATTGAATTGGAGTACGTCAAGGCTGTATACTGTCACCCTGCTTATTTAACTTATATTCAGAGTATATCATGAGAAATGCTGGGCTGGATGAAGCACAAGCTGGAATCAAGATTGCTGGGAGAAATATCAATAACCTCAGATATGCAGATGACACCACCCTTATGGCAGAACGCAAAAAAGAACTAAAGAGCCTCCTGATGAAAGTGAAAGAGGAGAGTGAAAAGTTGCCTTAAAGTTCAACACTCAGAAAACTAAGATCATGGCATCTGGTCCCATCACTTCACAGCAAATAGATGGAGAAACAGTGGAAACTGCCTGACTTTATTTTTTGGCGCCCCAAAATCACTGCAGATGGTGACTGCAGCCATGAAATTAAAAGGTGCTTACTACTTGGAAGGAAAGTTATGACTGACCTAGACAGCATATCCAAAGGCAGAGACATTAGCTTGTCAAAAGAGGTCTGTCTAGTCAAGGCTATGATTTTTCCAGTGGCCATGTATGGATGTGAGAGTTGGATTATAAAGAGAACTGAGAGCCGAAGAATTGATGCTTTTGAACTGTGATGTTGGAGAAGACTCTTGAGAGTCCCTTGGACTGCAAGGAGATCCAACCAGTCCATCCTAAAGGAGATCAGTCCTGATTGTTCATTGGAAGGACTGATGCTAAAGCATGTTGATGTATGGCAAAACCAATACAATATTGCAAAGTAATTAGCCTCCAATTAAATAAATTTATTAAAAAAAAAAAGAATGGACTGGTTGGATCTCCTTGCAGTCCAAGGGACTCTCAAGAGTCTTCTCCAACACCACAGTTCAAAAGCATCAATTCTTCGGTGCTCAGCTTTCTTCACTCAGTCGGTAAAGAATCTGCCTGCAGTGCAGGAGACCCAGGTTCAGTTCCTGGGTTGGGAAGATCCCCTGGAGAAGGAAATGGCAACCTGCTCCAGTATTCTTGCCTAGAGAATTCCCAAGACAGAGGAACCTGGCAGGCTATATCCCACGTATACCTCACAACTTCTTTATCCATTCATCCACTGATGGATACTTAATGTGTTTCCATATCTGACTACTGTAAATAATGCTGCTATAAACTTAGGGCAAGGAGATCAA
Source organism: Capra hircus (assembly GCF_001704415.2). NCBI lineage: Eukaryota > Metazoa > Chordata > Mammalia > Artiodactyla > Bovidae > Capra > Capra hircus. The sequence goes on from NC_030812.1 coordinate 32,924,920, forward strand.
ACCAGTCAATCCTAAAGGAAATCGGTCCTGCATATTCATTGGAAGAACTGATGCTGAAACAAACTCCAATACTTTGGCCGCCTGATGCAAAGAACTGACTTATTGGAAAAGATCCTGATGCTGGAAAAGATTGAAGGCAGGAGGAGAAGGGGACAATAGAGAATGAGATGGATGGATGGCATCACTGACTCGATGGATATGACTTTGAGTAAGCTCTGGGAGTTGATGATGGACAGAGAAGCCTGGTGTGTTGCAGTCTATGGGGTCAAAAAGAGTTGGACACGAGTGAGCAACTGAACTGAACTGAACTAAAACATAGGGGACATATATTCTTTTTGATTTAGTGTTGTTTATTTTGGATACATTCCTAGAAATGGAATTGCTGAATTATATGTTAGTTCTATTTTTAAATTTATGAGTATTCTAAACACTGTTTTCTATATATAGTATCTGTACCAATTTACAATCTCACTGATGGTGCACATTTCCCATTTTGTCCAAATCCATGCCAAGATTTGTTGTCTTTTTTCTTTTTGGTAATGGCTATATTAACAGTTGTGAGGTGATATCTCATTGTGTTTTTTATTTGTGTTCAATCAAATTTAGAACACTTTCATCACATCCCAAAAGAAATTCCATACTCATAAACAGTCACTCATTATTTCCCCTCACACCTAAGCATCCATCCCCACATAGACCTGGGAAACGACCGATCTATTTTCTCTCCACACATTTGTCTGTTTTGAATATTTCATATAAATAGAGTCATATAGTATATGTGTTTTTTATGGCAAACTTCTTTTTTTAATAACTTTTTATTTTGTATTGGGTTATAGCCAATTAACTACATTGTGATAGTTTCAGGCAAACAGGGAAGGGACTCAACCATACACATACATGTATCCATTCTCCCCCAAACTCCCTTCCCACCCAGGCTGTGTGATTAGCTTCTTCTTATTTTATTTATTTTTTGGCTAACTTCTTTTATTTGACATAATGTTTTCAATGTTCATCATGTTGTAGTATATATCAATAGTTTATTTTTTAACAAATAATATTCCATTGTATGGACAGACCACATTTTATTTATTCATGTATCAATCGATGAACATTTGGGTTGTTTCCACTTTTGCACTATTATGAATAATGATACTGTGAACTTCAGTGTAAAAGTTTTAGGTGGATGCATGTTTTTGCAGGAATGGAATCACTAGGTCATAAGGTAATACTTTGTTTAGCTTTTTTAGGAATTGCTGGACTGTTTTCCAAAATTGAAAAGTATTTATTTCTCTTGAGAAGTCTTTATTTCACCTTAAGTTTTGAAAAATGGTTTTGCTGAATATAAAATTCTTATTTAGCATTTTTATTCTTTGAGGACTTTGACTATGTCATCCCACTAACTTCTGGGCTCCAACTTTCCTGAACAATGAAGTTGGCTATTAATCTTACAGTTTTCTCATATATAATTAATAGCTTTTTTCTTGATCTTTTAAAAGTTTCTCAGTGTCCTTGGCTTTCAGGAATTTTACCATGATATGTCTAAGTGTGGATCTCTTGGTGTTTATCTTCCTAGGAGTTTGTTGAGCCTCTTAGATGTGTAGATCATGGTTAACGGATTTTCTTTCTTTTTAAAAATTAAACTGGTAAATGTTCAGCCATTATTTCTTTAAGCTTTTTCTTTTTTCTGCTTTTTTTTCTCTCTCCTCTCCCTCTGGTTCTTCCACTATATATACGTTGGTGCACTTTGGCAGGATCCCATGTTTCTCTACAGCTCTGTTTATTTTCTTTATTCTTTTTTTCTCTTTGTTCTTCATATTTCATAATCTTTATTGATCTATCTTCAAGTTCTCTGATTTCTTCTGCCAATGGAAATAAACTGATGAGCCTGTGTATTACATTCTTCATTTCAATTCCTTCACCTTTTGTTGCCAAAGTTTCCATTTTGTTCTTTTGGATAATTTATATCAATTTATTAATATTCTCTATGAGACATAGTGATCATACTTTTTTTCTTTAAACATAATTTTCTATATTTTTTGAATACATTTATAATAGCTGCAGTAGAGTCTTTGTTAAATCCAATAACTAGACCCAGTCACAGGTAACTTCTGTTGTCTGCTTTCTTTTCCTGTGTATGTTTTATATCTCATATTTTTTTGTGTTAAAAACTGGACACTTTAGGTGAAATTTATAGTAATTTTGGATACTGTTCTCCCCTTTTCCCTAGAGTTTATTTCCCTTATTGTTTGCTTTTTCATTTGTTTAGTGACCTCACTGAAATATTTTAAATGAAATCTATTTCCCATAAATGTAAAGTCTCTGATGTTATTCCTCAAAGGATGCAATCTTGGGTAAGTATACATTTACCCTGGGAATATAGTACTTTCATGCATTGGAGAAGGAAATGGCCACCCACTCCAGTGTTCTTGCCTGGAAAATCCCAGGGATGGGGAAGCCTGGTAGGCTGCCGTCTATGGGGTCGCACAGAGTCGGACACGACTGAAGCGACTGAGCATCAGCAGCAGCATAGTACTTTTAACAGAGTTCTCTTTGACTGACTTTCCCTGATTCCACTGTTAAGCTGTGTGCCTCTGCTGGTATCACATCCAGATGTTAGGCTTCACTAGACACTGTACGGTCGCTCTACAGTGTTGATGATCCCCTAGGGCATCCATTGTCCCACAGTATGATCCAGTTAAATTCAGGCTCCTTTGCAAGAGTAGTCTTTGAAGCCAGTCTTTGAGGTTTTTCTTGACTCTAAAGAGATCTCAGTTTTTCTTTCCCTGGTTCTCTCAGTAAACAGACTGGCCTACAATTTAACTTGTTACGTTCATAAAGCTATTAGCCTCCACTTAACTGCTTTCCACCAAAACCACCATTATTTTTTTAGAGTGCTTGAGCTTAAACTTCTCCCAAATCTGTTTCAAATAAAATCAGTTCCTCTAGGAAGAGCTTTGAGCTATTCTTACTGACTGCCTCTCTCTCTAGGCAAAACCTCTGAGCCCCTGCTCAGGAGCTGCAGATGGGGATAGCTGTCTACTCCCCTCTGATTGTCACCCCTCCTTTATAAGCCAAGTTCTGGGTGAAGGTGATAACCTCTGGTGTCAGCTTGCCTCTGTTGGTGTGGAACGTCTGCTCTCTGAGTGAGCTGGTATAATCAATTCCCAGTATTCTTGGTGTAATTCTCTCTCAGAAATGCAGGCTAGATGAAGGAAGGAACCCCTAATCTCTTGATTGTGCTCACCAGGAATTTAGACTCTGCAAGCAGGAGTGGTGAGAAATGCTGGCATTCTGCTCTACCAGTGAGAAATCGTATCCCTTCACTGAGATCTGAGGAAAGCTCCAATTTCTTAGGCACATCCCCCAATGTGGAGCTCCCATTACACCGAGCTGGGGAGTGAGAGAGAGGATCATGGTACAAGAGCCACAAGCTCTTGCTATTCTTACTGAGATTTAGTAGATTTTCTTGAATAAGTAAAATTTTCTTCACTTGCTATATGCTTTTTGGAACATTTTCCAGAGACTTTAAATTGTTGTTTCTTTCAGTGTGTGATTGACATAAAAACAGACACATAGATCAATGGCAGAGAATAAAGAGCCCAGAAATAAACTGACCCACGCACCTATGGTCACTTAATCTTTACCAAGGGAGTCAAGAATATACAATTGAGAAAAAGGCCATCTCTTCTACAAAGGGTGTTAGGAAAACTGGACAGTTAACATGTAAAAGAATGAAGTTAGAACATTTCCTCACACCTACACAAAAATAAACTCAAGATGGTTTAAAAACCTAAATGAAGACACAACACCATAAAACTCTTAGAAGAGAATGTAGGTGAAACATTCTTTTATAAATTTTAATTCATGTATCAGTTCAGTTCAGTTCACTCAGTCGTGTCCGACTCTTTGCGACCCCATGAATCGCAGCAGACCAGGCCTCCCTGTTCATCACCATCTCCCGGAGTTCACTCAGACTCACGTCCATTGAGTCCGTGATGCCATCCAGCCATCTCATTCTCGGTCGTCCCCTTCTCCTCCTGCCCCCAGTCCCTCCCAGCATCAGAGTCTTTTCCAATGAGTCAACTCTTCGCATGAGGTGGCCAAAGTATTGGAGTTTCAGCTTCAGCATCATTCCTTCCAAAGAAATCCCAGGGCTGATCTCCTTCAGAACGGACTGGTTGGATCTCCTTGCAGTCCAAGGGACTCTCAAGAGTCTTCTCCAACACCACAGTTCAAAAGCATCAATTCTTCGGCGCTCAGCCTTCTTCACAGTCCAACTCTCACATCCATACATGACCACAGGAAAAACCATAGCCTAACTAGACGGACCTTAGCCGGCAAAGTAATGTCTCTGCTTTTGAATATGCTATCTAGGTTGGTCATAACTTTTCTTCTAAGGAGTAAGCGTCTTTTAATTTCATGGCTGCAGTCACCATCTGCAGTGATTCTGGAGTCCCCCAAAATAAAGTCTGACACTGTTTCCACTGTTTCCCCATCTATTTCCCATGAAGTGATGGTACAGGATGCCATGATCTTTGTTTTCTGAATGTTGATAGTTGACCTATAATGTTGTGTTGAAACATTCTTTGACATGAATGATAGCAATTTTTTCTTAGGTCAGTCGGTCTCCCAAGGCAAAAGAAGTAAAACCAAAAATAAACAAATGATATCTAATTAAACTTAAAACCTTTTGCATAGCAAAAGAAACCATCAGCAAAATGACAAAATGAAAAGACAACCTGCAGAATGGGTAAAATATCTGCAAACGATGCAACTGACAAGGGGTTAAACTTCCAAAAGATACAAACAGTTCATACAACTCAATATAAACAAACAAACAAAAATGAGTAGAAGACTTGAATAGATATTTTTCCAGAGAAGACATGCAGATGGATAACAGGCACATGAAAAGATGTTCATAACTAATTATTAGGGAAACATAAATCAAAAGAACAAAGAGATATCACCTCACACCTGTTAGAATGGCTATCATCAAAAATGTTAGAGAGAATATGGAGGAAAGGGAACCCTTTGCACTGTTGGTGAGAATGTAAACTGGTTCAGTCACTATGGAAAACAGTATAGAAATTCCTTTAAAACTGAAAATAGTACTACCATATGATTCAGCGATTCCATTCCTAGGTATATATCTAGAAAAAACAAAAACACTAATGTGTGAAAGATACATGCACCCAGTGTTCATAGCAACACTATTTACAGTATCCAAAACATGAAAGCTGAGTGCCTATCAACAGATGAATAAATAAAGATGTAGTATATACATACAGTGGAATATCAGCCATAAAATAAAGAATGAAATACTGTCATTTGCAGTAATGTGGATGTACTTAGGTAATATTATGCTTAGTGAAATGACAGACAAATACTGTATAATGCCATTTACAAGTGGAATCGGAAAAATAATGCAAAAGAATCTATATACAAAACAGACTCACAGATTTAGAACACAAACTTACGATTACCAACAGAAGAGAGATTGGGGGAGCGGTAAATTTGCAGTATGAGAGTAACAGACACAAACTACTATATATGAAATAGATAAGCAACAGGGTTTACTGAAATATCCCAGGGAATTACACCCAATATCTTATAATAACCTTTAATGAAATATATTCTGCAGAAAATTAAATCACTATGCTGTAGATCTGAAATTAATGCAATATTGTAATTGATCATATTTCTTAATTGTTTTGACTCAATCCATTCTCATTGTGATAGATTAAACAAGGTCTCAAAGTTTTAACATTTTTTCATTGAGAGGATGAGGACGAGGTCAGGTTCTGTGACTGCTTGACGAATGGTATATGGTAGAGGTGCTACATTCCCTTTTCTAGGCCCTGACTTAAGCAGACAGCATTTCCAGTTTCCACACTTTGGAATATTCACTCCTGGAAATCAGTCACCATGGCAATGAGAGCACTCAAGCAGTTCCATGTGCAAGGCCCACGTGGAGAATAACTGAAGCTCTCAGATCATAGCTCCAGTTGAAACTAGATGACAGTCATCACCAACTTGTGAGCCATGTGAACGAGCTGTCTTGGAAGTGAATTCTCACAGCTGATGCTCTATAGAGCAGAGATTAGTCATTCTTACTGAGCAAATTCATATGCAAATTCAAGTGCCACCAGCCCCCAGTTCTCAGTGTTATAACCAAGGTCCTTCTGCTCATGATCTGCTTCTTTAATTTCCTAACTCAAGGCTTCTCTCCACCCTCCCTGTCCCACCCTCTAGAATTACCTGCTCAGCATCTCCACTTGCCTGGCCCTCTCACTTCTCCATGGAAGAAGCTGCAGCAGAGATAATACGGTGAGTTGTCACCAGACCCTGTAAGTACTGTATTTAGACTGCTGGACCTACCACCCTCCCAGCACATCCTCAAATTTGTCTCATCAGTGGGTACATCTTGTCTAGATAGTCTCTGTCTTGGTGGGAGTGAGAACCACTTGAGGAATGTGTTAAAAATATAGTTTTCCTCATATTCTAGAGATGCTGGTTCAGCATGCTGGGGGTGGAATGAGGGAATTTTTCACAAGTATTCTGGGGAATTCCCATTCAGGTGGCTATTTAGGGACTCTGCCTCACACAAAACTTTCATCTGGTTCCAGGCCCAGGAAAATGAGCCCCATCCAGGTAAAGTTTATGGACCTGGATTTCCAAAGCCAGTATGATCCATATAACAGATATGGACACTGAAATAGTAAGACTCCAATCTGTTTGCGACCTAAGTTATTCTCAGACATTAAGTTAGGACCCTGGGGAAGGGTGGGAGTTAACCTTACAAAAAGACAAGATCTGACCCAGTATAATTTCAAGTTTTCAAGAGAGAGCATTGTAGTTTTCAAACCTGGCCACACATTAGGATGATCCAAGGTATATCATTAAAAGGTAGATTCAAGGGACACAAATTGATGTTACCAAATCAACTTCTTCAGAATGGAGTTTGGGAGTTTCCACATACCCCATGCTTCAGACAGATCTGGTACAAATCTGTGTGTGGACCTGTCAGCAATTAGAAACAACAAGGATATAGCACATTTCTTCTGGTTCCCGAAATTCCACACTGAGAGATTCATTCCTTTGGCTTAAAGGTTGTTTGGTTATTCTATCAGTAGCAAACATTCCAAGGAAAGAGGGTCCCTTTAAGTGTTGGAGAATAGGAATAATTAACATTCAGCACTATCACATTGCTTTGGGTGAGGGTATCGGGATGTTTTCCAACCATGACCCAGCTGGAACCTTGAGGTTGCTTAGTTTCACATTCCTTCACATGTTCTTCTCAACACTGTCCTCCAGCCACCCTCAAAATTACTTTAGAATAATTATTTTTACCTGTGCACCCCTCTCCCTTAGACTGCTAATTCTTAAGAACAGGGTGGGTGGGCTAGGTGACTTCAGTTGTGTTCAACTCTTTGCAACCCTATGGACCAAAGCCCGCCAGGCTCCTCTGTCCACGCGATTCTCCAGGCAAGAATACTAGAGTGGATTGTCATGCCCTCCTCCAGGGGATCTTTTCAATCCAGGGATAGAACCTGCCTCTCTTGCGTCTTCTGCATTGGCAGGCGTGTTCCTTACCACTAGCACCACCTGGGAAGGCTTCTTAAGAACAGTGAATATCTAACTAGTATCTGCATCTTAGACATTATCCAGCATGTGAATAAATGTTGCTAAATAGACAGAAGATAAGACCTCAAATCCTCACACCTCAATGCCGATGATGACAGCTTAAGAGGTCCTAATATGGGGGAAGTATCACTTATTTGGGTTTCCCCAGTGGCTCAGTGGTAAAGAATCTGTCTGCAATGCAGCAGACACAGGAGACACGGGTTCAATCCCTGGGTTGAGAAGATCACCTGGAGGAGGGCATGGCCACCCACTCCAGTATTCTTGCCTGGAGAATCTCATGGACAGAGAAGCCTGGCAAGCTACAGTAATAGGGTCACAAAGAGTCAGACACAGCTGTAACTGAACACACATGCACATCATCTATTTAGGACTGACCTCAGCACAGAAGTTGACAACTTATGTCTGTCAACTGAGCAGATTTTGACATGGAGAAGGATAAGAATGTGAGGGTGTGGGGACTCCCCCCGCAACACATCCTATGGGGCAAGAGAAAGCTGAAGATGCATTAGATGTATGTCAAACTGTCAACTTTTGTGCTGAGGTCAGTCCTAAATGGGTGATGTGGGTGTGTATTCAGTTACAGCTGTCTCCGACTCTTTCTGACCCTATGGACTGTAACCTGTCAGGCTTCTCTATCCACGGGATTCTCCAGGCAAGAATACTAGATGGTTGCCATGCCCTCCTCCAGGGGATCTTCTCAACCCAGGGATCAAACCCGTGTCTCCTGTGTCTCCTGCATTGCAGGCAGATTCTTTACCACTGAGCCACTGGGGAAACCCAAATAGGTGATACCTCCCCCATATTAGAACATCTCTTAGGCTGTCATCAAACAGTTCTTTTCAAGGCCTGTTCACAGAGTGGGTGATTCTGAGGATTTTGGTGTATTGGATGCTTAAATGTCTGCTTGCCCTAAAGAAGAACAAGCTTCTGAATAAAATGAGAGAAAGAGCATTACATTTTTATGGGGTATCCAGAGATTAGGACATTACCTCAGGGAGCAAAGTAGGGAGTTTGCCTTCCTAAATGGGCAGAAGGCTCTTTCTTGTCCTGCAAAAGATAGAAAATAGGACATGTTCAGGCAGGGACCAGAGGATACTCAAAGGGGAAGGTAAAAGAGTATGTCAGTCACATTCCATCGCATTTACTCCTCTGGCTAAGGCCAGCCTAAAGAGTGGGGACCCTGTGTGGTGAGATGATTTTAAAGCAAGAGCAAGGGTAACAAAATACTAGGTCCATGAACAGAAGACTCAATTTGATGAGGATACTTGAAATTTACATTTGGAAACCAATTGTCATGATTACCTTGACACTTTTGTGTACTAGCTCATACCTTTGAACAAGGATGGACAAGTTTATCTGGAGGCATTTTCCCTGTAAGTTATAAGTGGAACTGCTAACATAAAAATGGGTTTTGTTAAAAAACAAAGAGCCCAGAAGCTGGGCTTGAGGTGTGACTTTGTCCTTTACACATTAAATATTGCAACAGGTCTTTCCTAACATACTACATGCTGCAATGTGTCAACATAGATTTAAGAAAAATTTATGCACTGACTGTAAATCTCAGTTTTAAATGGACTTTTCTTTTTTTCTTTTTTTTAAGTTTTAAAGGAAACTCTGTTTCATGCACCAGACCTTCCTCAAAACAATGGTGTTCAGTGTTCCTGAGTTTGAGGCTCATTCATTACTATCCCACTCAGATGCTCTCACCAGTTTACAGTCTGGCTTTATTATAAAAGCCAGAACCCTTTTTTTACCTTGAACTCGCTATGACAGATTAAACTAACAGCTTCCATCCTCTCCCATCTAGAGCATCAACAGAGGGTTCTTATCAAAAATATCCCATCAAGCTGGATCATTGCTTCCAGAAAGCAAAGGGATAACTGATAACTAGTGTTTCATGATGTTTAGTGTGATGTGCTTGGCTTAAGGAAGAACATAAAAAGAGCTGAAAGGATTTTGTTAGGGGTAGGATAGGATTCTCTCAGATTCCTAAGTATGAATATGTATGAAAGTCGCTCAGTCATGTCTAACTCTTTGCAACCCCATGGACAATACAGTCCCTGGAATGCTCTAGGCCAGAATACTGGAGTGGGTAGCCTCTCCCTTCTCCAGGGTATCTTCTCAATCCAGGGATCGGACCCAGGTCTTCCACATTGCAGATGGGTTCTTTACCAGCTGAGCCACAGGGAAGCCCAAGAAGACTGGAGTGGGTAGCCTATTCCCTTCTTCCAGCAGATCTTCCCCACTCAGAAATAGAACTGGGGTCTCCTGCATTGCAGGTGGACTCTTTACCACCTGAGCTATTGGGTTACTAAAGGATCAGACAAAAAGAGGAGTAACTCTGGTTGTCTCTAGATAAGTAAATCACATGTCTGTGAAATGTGTGGATTTGCAGAGGATCTAGGAACACAAACCAGCCAGCCCACAGCTCTCACTGATAGGGAGACAGAACTAGAATCAGGTTCTTGCATTTATCCCATTGTGGGGACAGGAGTTTGTCCACCTCCGGAGAGAATGAGTAAAGAAAACTGAGAGGGGGAATGTATCCCTCTTGCTACCAAAGGTGATCCCTCTACCTGAGGTGGATCCACATGTCCCACGATCTCAGGAGAACCAGGCTGCCTTGCCTCCCCAACAGGCACGGGCTTCCTATATGCATGGGAATACATTAAAGTTGTTCACTTTCATCTTCGTAACTCATTTCCTCAGGTAAGTCTGTCCCTATGGTCAGTGTATCCATCTTTCACTGCAGTCTTTGTCATTTTCTGTGTATTAGTGTCACATTTTGTTTTATCCTACCAGATCATAAACCCCACGAGAACAAAGATTGTGTCTGCTTTGACTCACTCTCGGGCTTCCCTGGTGGCTCAGATGGTAAAGAATCTGCAATGCAGGAGATCAGGGTTCAATCCCGGGGTTGGGAAGACCCCCTGGAGAAGGGAATGGCTACCCACTCCAGTATTCTTGGCCTGGAGAATTCCATGGACAGAGGAGCCTGGAGGGCTACAGTCCATGAGGTCCCAAAGAGTCGTCACAATTGAGTGACTGACACTTAACACTTTGATTAAAATGCTTTCTCCTACCAAATTATAAACTCCATGAGAATAAAGATTGTGTCTGTTTTGACTCACCATTTTGTCACTCATAGCTAGAACTTAGGAAATACCCAGCAACTGTTTTTTAAATCAGAGGATGAGCAAATGAAGACAGGACTGGATTTTCTGAGGAAGGACATGGGGTCATGAGCTTTAAACAGGGGACTACCTGTGGGCAGGCAAAGTTCAGAGAGGAGAGATGTCTCAAGTGAAAGCAACATACATGAGGCTTTGTGTCAGAGCCTTCCTTTGCGCAGTCAAATTAGTCAGAATTTCAACCCTGAATCATCCACCTTAGGATACCCTTCAGAGATGCGCTTCACTCCTCAGAACTTATCATATTTACAAAGTCCGGCACTTGTGAGCTATTGAAGCCTGTCCAAGCAGGATGACATGAAAGAGAAGGGTCTGGATATTCTGCTTTGCTGATAGCCTCATCAGAGAAGGATCTGGAAAAGCATTGAACCCCTATGTGACATAGAAGGAGGAATCCCCCTTGGTCAGCGACAGCTATATGGAGTGGCACAGAAAATCTCAAGAAGACTCAGTTCTTCCAATGTCCCACACAGGTTAGGAAGAATCTCCATCCAGGCTGGAGTAAAATAAGACCCCCAGTAAAGCCATTTGATGAAAAAATTAATAAATGAATCAATCAATTGATGCTTCTCTGTTTTACAAAAAGTTGAAGAGCTAACTGATAATTTTCTTCAAATAAGGATGGAATTTAATCAAACAAAACCATTTCAAATTCAAATACCACTATGAAGACACTTTTGGAACTCACTGGTTTAAAATTATAACCTGGAGGTGGTCCTAAGATGGCAGAGGAATAGGAAGGGGAGACTACTTTCTACCCAACAAATTCATCAAAAGAACATTTAAACGCTGAGTAAATTCCACAAAACAACTTCTGAATGCTGGCAGAGGACATCAGGCACCAAGAAAAGCAGCCCATTGTCTTCAAAAGGAGATGTTTTATCAATGGTGCTGTATAGATGGAGAAGTCTTGAGACTACTGTGAAAATAAGACTGAAAACCAGAAGTAAGAGGCTTAAGTCCAAATCCTGAGAACACCAGAGAACTCCTGACTCCAGGGAACATTAATCGACAGGAACTCATCAAATGCCTCCATACTTACACTGAAACCAAGCACCACACAAGGGCCAACAAGTTCCAGAGCAAGACATACCATGTAAGTTCTCTAGCAACACAGGAACACAGCCCTGAGCCTCAATATACAGGCTACTCAAAGTTACTCCAAACCCATTGTCATCTCATAACTCATTACTGTACACTTCATTGCACTCCAGAGAGAAGAAATCCAGATCCACCCACCAGAACACTGACACAAGCTTCTCTAACCAGGAAACATTGACAAGCCACCTGTACAACCCCACCCACAAAGAGGAAACTCCACAATAAAGAGAATGCCACAAACTGCCAGAATACAGAAAAGCCACCCCAAACACAGCAATATAAACAGACTTACATGAGGAAATGAGTCATGAAGAGATAGAGGAATACACAGCAGGTAAAGGAACAGGATAAATGCCCACCAAACAAAACAAAAGAGGAAGGGATTAGGGAATCTACCTGATAAGGAATTCCAAATAATGATAGTGAAAATGATCCAAAGTCTTAAAATCAAAATGGAATTACAGATAAATAGCTTGGAGACAAGGATTGAGAAGGTGCAAGAAAGGTTAAACAAGGACCTAGAAGAAATAAAAAAGAGTCAATATATAATGAACAATGCAATAAATGAGATAAAAAACACTCTGGAGGCAACAAATAGTAGAATAATGGAGGCAGAAGATAGGATTAGTGAAGTAGAAGAATGGTAGAAATAAATGAATCAGAGAGGAAAAAAGAAAAATGAATTAAGAGAAAGAGGACAATCTCAGAGACCTCTGGGACAATGTTAAATGCCCAGCATTCGAATCGTAGGAGTCCCAGAAGAAGAAGACAAAAAGAAAGACCATGAGAAAATACTTGAGGAGATAATAGTTGAAAAGTTCCCTAAAATGGGGAAGGAAATAATCACCCAAGTCCAAGAAACCCAGAGAGTCCCAAACAGGATAAACCCAAGGTGAAACACCCCAAGACACATATTAATCAAATTAACAAAGATCAAACACAAAGAATAAATATTAAAAGCAGCAAGGGAAAAACAACAAATAACACACAAGGGGATTCCCATAAGGGTATCAGCTGATCTTTCAATAGAAACTCTTCAGGCCAGGAGGGAATGGCAAGACATACTTAAAGTGATGAAAGAAAATAACCTACAGCCCAGATTACTGTACCCAGCAAGAATCTCAATCAAATATTAAGGAGAAATCAAAAGCTTTGCAGACAAGCAAAAGCTGAGAGAATTCAGCACCACCAAACCAGCTCTCCAACAAATGCTAAAGGATTTTCTCTAGACAGGAAACACAGAAAGGGTGTATAAACTCGAACTCAAAACAATAAAGTAAATGGCAATGGGATCATACTTATCAATAATTACCTTAAATGTAAATGGATTGAATACCCCAACCAAAAGACAAAGACTGGCTGAATGGATACAAAAACAAGACCCTTATATATGTTGTCTACAAGAGACCCACCTCAAAACAAGGGACACATACAGAATGAAAGTGAAGGGCTGGGAAAAGATATTCTATGCAAATAGAGACCAAAATAAAGCAGGAGCAGCAATACTCATATCAGATAAAATAGACTTTAAAACAAAGGCTGTGAAAAGAGACAAAGAAGGACAGTACCTAATGATCAAAGGATCAATCCAAGAAGAAGATATAACAATTATATATGCACCCAGCATAGGAGCACTGCAATATGTAAGACAAATGCTAACAAGTATGAAAGGGGAAATTAACAATAACACAATAATAGTGGGAGACTTTAATACCCCACTCACACCTATGGATAGATCAACTAAACAGAAAATTAACAAGGAAACACACACTTTAAATGATACACTAGACCAGTTAGACCTAATTGATATCTACAGGACATTTCACCCAAAAACAATGAATTTCACCTTTTTCTCAAGTGCACACGGAACCTTCTCCAGGATAGATCACATCCTGTGCCATAAATCTACCATTGGGAAATTCAAAAAAATTGAAATCATTCCAAGCATCTTTTCTGACCACATGCAGTAAGATTAGATCTCAATTACAGGAGAAAAACTATTAAAAATTCCAGCATATGGATGCTGAAAAACATGCTGCTGAATAACCAACAAATCACAGAATAAATCAAAAAAGAAATCAAAATATGCATAGAAAGGAATGAAAATGAAAACACAACAACCCAAAACCTGTGGGACACTATAAAAGCAGTGCTAAGGGGAAAGTTCATAGCAATACAGGCATACCTCAAGGAACAAGAAAAAAGTCAAATAAATAACCTAACTCTACACCTAAAGCAACTAGAAAAGGAAGAAATGAAGAACCCCAGGGTTAGTAGAAGGAAAGAAATCTGAGGTACCACTTCACACCAGTCAGAATGGCTGTGATCCAAAAGTCTGCAAGCAATAAATGCTGGAGAGGGTGTGGAGAAAAGGGAACCCTCCTACACTGTTGGTGGGAATGCAAACTAGTACAGCCACTATGGAGAACAGTATGGAGATTTCTTAAAAAATTGCAAATAGAACTGCCTTATGACCCAGCAATCCCACTGCTGGGCATACACACCGAGGAAATCAGAACTGAAAGAGACGTGTACCCCAATGTTCATCGTGCACTGTTTATAATACCCAAGACATGGAAACAACCTAGATGTCCATCAGCAGAGGAATGGATAAGAAAGCTGTGGTACATATACACAATGGAGTATTACTCAGCCATTAAAAAGAATACATTTGAATCAGTTCTAATGAGATGGATGAAACTGGAGCAGATTATACAGAGGGAAGTAAGCCAGAAAGAAAAACACCAATACAGTATACTAACACATATATATGGAATTTAGAAAGATGGCAATGATGATCCCGTATGCGAGACAGCGGACTTTCGGACTCTGAGGGAGAGGGAGAGGGTGGGATGATTTGGGAGAGTGGCATTGAAACATGTATACTATCATGTAAGAAACGAATCGCCAGTCTGTGTTCAATGCAGGATACAGGATGCTTGGGGCTGGTGCATGGGGATGATCCAGAGAGATGATATGGGGTGGGAGGTGGGAGGGGGGTTCATGTTTGGGAACTCATGTACACCTGTGGTAGATTCATGTCACTGTATGGCAAAACCAATACAGTATTGTAAAGTAAAATAAAGTAAAAATAAAAATAAAAATAAAATTAGGGCAGAAATAAATGCAAAAGAAACAAAAGAGACCATAGCAAAAATCAACAAAGCCAAAAGCTGGTTTTTTGAGAGGATAAATAAAGTTGACAAACCATTAGCCAGACTAATCAAGAAACAAAGGGAGAAAAATAAAATCAATAAAATTAGAAATGAAAATAGAGAGATCACAACAGACAACACAGAAATACAAAGGATCATAAGAGACTACTATCAGCAATTATATGCCACTAAAATGGACAACTTGGAAGAAATGGACAAATTCTTAGAAAATTACAACTTTTCAAAACTGAACCAGGAAGAAATAGAAAATCTTAACAGACCCATCCAAAGCATGGATATTGAAACGGTAATCAGAAATCTTCCAGCAAACAAAAGCCCAGGTCCAGACGGCTTCACAGCTGAATTCTACCAAAAATTTAGAGAAGAGCTAACACCTATCTTACTCAAACTCTTCCAGAAAATTGCAGAGGAAGGTAAACTTCCAAACTCATTCTATGAGGCCACCATCGCCCTAAAACTGAAACCTGACAAAGATGCCACAAAAAAAGGAAACTACAGGCCAATATCACTGATGAACATAGATGCAAAAATACTTAACAAAATTCTAGCAATCAGAATCCAACAACACATTAAAAAGATCATACACCATGACCAAGTGGGCTTTATCCCAGGGATGCAAGGATTCTTCAATATCCGCAAATCAATCAATGTAATTCACCACATTAACAAATTGAAAAATAAAAGCCATATGATTATCTCAATAGATGTAGAGAAAGCCTTTGACAAAATTCAACATCCATTTATGATAAAAACTCTCCAGAAAGCAGGCCTAGAAGGAACATATCTCAACATAATAAAAGCTATATATGACAAACCCACAGCAAACATTATCCTCAATGGTGAAAAATTGAAAGCATTTCCCCTAAAGTCAGGAACAAGACAAGGGTGCCCACTCTCACCACTACTATTCAACATAGTTTTGAAAGTTTTTCCACAGCACTCACAAAGGAAAAAGAAATAAAAGGAATCCAAATTGGAAAAGAAGAAGTAAAACTCTCACTGTTTGCAGATGACATGATCCTCTACATAGAAAACCCTAAAGACTCCACCAGAAAATTACTAGAGCTAATCAATGAATATAGTAAAGTTGCAGGATATAAAATCAACACACAGAAATCCCTTGCATTCCTATATACTAATTATGAGAAAATAGAGAAATTAAGGAAACAATTCCATTCACCATTGCAATGAAAAGAATAAAATACATAGGAATATATCTACCTAAAGAAACAAAAGACCTATATATAGAAAACTATAAAACACTGGTGAAAGAAATCAAAGAGGACACTAATAGATGGAGAAATATACCATGTTCATGGATCAGAAGAATCAATATAGCAAAAATGAGTATACTACCCAAGCAATCTATAGATTCAATGCAATCCCTATCAAGCTACCAAATTTCACAATTTGTATGGAAATATAAAAAACCTCAAACAACCAAAGCAATCTTGAGAAAGAAGAATGGAACTGGAGGAATCAACCTGCCTGACTTCAGGCTCTACTACAAAGCCACAGTCATCAAGACAGTACTGGCACAAAGACAGAAATATAGATCAATGGAACAAAATAGAAAGCCCAGAGATAAATCCACGCACCTATGGACACCTTATCTTTGACAAAGGAGGAAAGAATATACAATGGAGAAAAGACAATCTCTTTAACAAGTGGTGCTGGGAAAACTGGTCAACCACTTGTAAAAGAATGAAACTAGAACACTTTCTAACACCTTACACAAAAATAAACTCAAAATGGATTAAAGATCTAAATGTAAGACCAGAAACTATAAAACTAGAGGAGAACATAGGCAAAACACTCTCCAACATGAATCACAGCGGGATCCTCTATGACCCACCTCCCAGAATATTGGAAATAAAAGCAAAAATAAACAAATGGGACCTAATTAAACTTAAAAGCTTTTGCACAACAAAGGAAACTCTAAGCAAAATGAAAAGACAGCCTTCAGAATGGGAGAAAATAATAGCAAATGAAGCAACTGAAGAACTAATCTCAAAAATATACAAGCAACTCCTGCAGCTTAATTCCAGAAAAATATACAACCCAATCAAAAAATGGGCTAAAGAACTAAACAGACATTTCTCCAAAGAAGACATACAGATGGCTAACAAACGCATGAAAAGATGTTCAACATCACTCATTATCAGAGAATTGCAAATAAAAACCACAATGAGGTACCATTTCACGCCAGTCAGAATGGCGGCTATCCAAAAGTCTACAAGCAATAAATGCTGGAGAAGGTGTGGAAAAAAGCGAACCCTCTTGCGTTGTTGGTGGGAATGCAAACTAGTACGGCCACTATGGAGAACAGTGTGGAGATTCCTTAAAAAACTGGAAATAGAACTGCCATACGACCCAGCAATCCCACTGCTGGGCATACACACTGAGGAATCCAAAATTGAAAGAGACATATGTACCCCAGTGTTCATCGCAGCACTGTTTATAATAGCCAGGACATGGAAGCAACCTAGATGTCCATCAGCAGAGGAATGGATAAGAAAGCTGTGGTACATATACACAATGGAGTATTACTCAGCCATTAAAAAGAATACATCTGAATCAGTTCTAATGAGGTGGATGAACCTGGAGCCGATTATACAGAGTGAAGTAAGCCAGAAAGAAAAACACCAATACAGTATACTAACGCATATATATGGAATTTAGAAAGATGGTAATGATAACCCTGTATGCGAGACAGCAAAAGAGACACAGATGTATAGAACAGTCTTTTGGACTCTGTGGGAGAGGGAGAGGGTGGGATGATTTGGGAGAATGGCATTGAACCATGTATAATATCATATATGAAATGAAAAAAAAAATAAAAAAGAAGGGATATTACTTAAAAAAATAAAATAAAATTATAACCTGGCTTTGTGCTTAGTCACTCTGTCATGTCTGACTCTTTGTGACCCCATGGACTGTAAGGCTTCTCCATACATGGGGATCCTCCAGACAAGAATATTGGAGTGGGTTGCCATGCCCTCCTCCAGGGCTTCCCTGGTGGCTCAGACAGTAAAGAATCTGTCTGCAATGTGGGAGACCTGGGTTTGATCCCTGGGTTGGTAAGATCCCCTGGAGGAAGGTATGGCAACCCACTCCAGTATTCTTGCCTGGAGAATACCTATAAGTGGAGGAGCCTGGTAGGCTGAAGTCCTGGTAGGCTCTTTACCTCGCAAAGAGTCAGCCATGACTGAGTGACTAAGCACAACACACAAAGCCAGATTATAATTTTAAATGAGTGAGTTCCAAAAGTGTCTTCATAGTGGTATTTGAATTTGAAATGTTTTTGTTTGATTAAATTCCATCCTTATCTTGAAGAAAATTATCACTTAGCTTTTCAACTTTTTGTAAAACAGAGAAGCATCAATTGATTGACTCACTTATTTATTTATTCAGCAAACATGTTTTGATATCACATCTACAGAACTTACAGTCTCAAGAGGAACCATGTAAACAATTTATCATACAATGAGAAAGAATGAAACCTACTGCAGAATTGGAACAGGGCCATGGAAAAGTAAGCATACAATTTTGACCTCTTTCACAATATCTATTTCTTATATTTGAAGACTAGAAGTTAAATGCTTTCATGGTTTCAAAATTAAACTGCAAATTTTGTATTGCTTTACATTTCAAGCTTAAGAAATTTAAATAATAGGTTAATGATAGTTTCCTGTTCTCCATTACTTCAGAAGGCAAATTTTAGGGAACTAGGGTTTTATTGTGGTAACAAGGGAATAAAAGAAGTAAATACCCATAAGCTGTGCAATTGTAGAATGTTAAGATCACACAGGATGCAAGGATTAAATAGCCTGCTCTCTTGTCCTAAGAAGGAGGAAACAGGCCCAGGAGAATAGAATGAAGTTTTAGGGTAATTATAAGAAATTTTCAGTAACAGATGATACAACTATAATCAGTATTTTCCATGTGAAAAAGGATGATTTAAGTGCCTTACGAGATTTACTTGATTTTTTGAAACAACTCTAGAATAGGTAAAAATACATGCTCAGTCATTTCAGTTGTGTCCAACTCTTTGTGATGCTATGGACTGTAGCCCTCCAGGCTCCTCTGTCCATGGGGTTTCTCAGGCAAGAATACTGGAGTGGGTTACCATGCCATCCTCCAGGGGATCATCCCAACCCAAGGATTGAACCTGAGTCTCTAAAGCCTCCTGCATTAGTAGGTGGGTTCTTTCCCATTAGTAGGTGGTTCTTTAGCACCACCTGGGAAGTCCCAAATTACAGATGAGGAAACTGGGGCATAGAGAAGTTAATAATTTACCTAATTATTATGTAACTAATAACTAATTACCAGCTAGTAAATATCAAAGTTGGAATTCAAATCCAGGAAGGATTCTGGTTCCAGAAATCAGAAACCAAGTGTTTAACTTTACATGTTCTACATCTTATTCATTCACAAAACATACATGTATATATTAATACTTATTTTAAATGTGGTCATTCTCATTAAACATCTCTAGTTTTGGGAGATTAGTGATAAGTTCTTTCATTTTATTTTTCCAAATAAAGGAAATAGTAAGTTAAATTTGACATGACTATGTTTCTAGCTCTCAGAGGAATGTTGCAAAGGGGAAAATTTGCTTTGAGAGTAATTCGGTATTTTCTGAAAGCTGCCATGCTATTGTGTTCCCTGGCAATAGCAAATCAATGTCAGTCTCTGTTCAAACACCAGTTACACAAGCATGTCAGAGTAACTGGTAGCCTGGCATACTGAATCAGCAATTGTCTCTCTGGGCACCAAAATTCTAACTGAGCACCTAATTATGGTTTTTCTTAACTACAGAGAAAAAATTGAGAGAAGATGCAAAATATCACTAGGGATAAATCACAGATCACTTTATTTAACAAATAACTCAGGCACAGATAGTGCGTGACAGTATACAAATTGTAGGGGTGGTCTTCATTTCTTCATCCACTCATCCAATAAATAAGTACAGAGCTACCCTACAGCAAATGTCAGGAACACTGATGAGAATAAACAGAGAATGGTTGCTCAGGAGCTTGAAGTCTAGTGAGGCCTATACTCATGTATTATGATGTGCTTCTGGAGCCCAAATTAGGACAAGTCTAATGATGGGACAGAAGGCGGAGACCTTTGGAATCATATATAGCTGAATCCTTACTCTGATTCTGCCTCTGGCAAGCCCCTTAACTCATTCACTCTGTTTTCTCATCTGAAAAGTAAAGATAAAAACACCAACCTCACAAGTAGTAGTAGTAGTGTTAGTCGCTTAGTCAAGTCTGACTCTTTGTGATCCCATGGACTGTAGCCCACCAGGCTCCTCTGTCCATGGGATTCTCCAGGCAAGAATACTGGAGTGGATTGCCATTCCCTTCTCCAGGGATTGCCATTCCCTTCTCTTTCGAAGGCTGGTTTAAAACAAGCCCTTGAGGATTGTTAAGTAGATTCAGCATAGACATCAAAGGCTCAAGAGTTTGATTATATCACGGAAAGACAATGGCATGCCAGTTGTCTCATACCACCTAGACATTGCTCAGAGCTCTTCTAAATCTCTAAGAATGTAAAATAGCTACAAAAGATGACAAATTTGAATTTTGCTCATCACTTTGTGGCTTTATAGACAATGCAATTCATTTTATTTCAATACATGTATGATTAAAGTAAGTAGCACATATGTAAATGAACAACCTATAGTTCTCTAGAAAATTAGGCAAAGAACCACTATTTTTCTGTACTACCTAAGATATGGACACCAAGAACTGACTAAATAAGCAATTCATTAAAAAGTTGAGCAGCTGCATAGTGAACTAGTATCAGTCTTAGGACTGCATTGATCCCATCTTTATTTGTATTTTCTCTGAAAGGGCTTTTTGTTTTGGAACCTTGGATTTTGCTTTTACTAATTTAGGTAGAGAGAGATATGTATCTATTACGATCTCTCATTAATCCTCTTCCAATTTTACCAATTTTAACAATTTAGTACTTTTATAAAAGATGCTTATATTTATTAAACAAGAATCGATGGAAAAGTGTAATAATGTGAAGATAATCTAGTTTCAACAAGTTTAAAGAGACATCAAAACTATTCTGATGTATTCTAATTTCTTGGTCTGGTCATGAAGATCTTTTCTGTAAAGTTCTTCTGTGTATTCTTGCCACCTCTTCTTAATATCTTAGGACCATACCATCTCTGTCCTTTACCAAGCCCATCTTTGCATGAAATGTTCCCTTGGTATCTCTAATTTTCTTGAAGAGATCTCTAGTCTTTCCCATTCTGTTGCTTTCCTCTATTTTTTTGCATTGATTGCTGAGGAAGGCTTTCTTATCTCTTCTTGCTATTCTTTGGAGCTCTGCATTCAGACGCTTATATCTTTCCTTTTCTCCTTTGCTTTTAGCTTCCCTTCTTTTCACAGCTTAACTTATATGCAGAGTACATCGTGAGAAACGCTGGGATGGAAGAAGCACAAGCTGGAATCAAGATTGCCGGGAGAAATATCAATAACCTCAGATATGCAGATGACACCACCCTTATGGCAGAAAGTGAAGAGGAACTAAAAAGCCTCTTGATGAAAGTGAAAGAGGAGAGTGAAAGAGTTGGCTTAAAGTTCAACATTCAGAAAACGAAGATCATGGCATCTGGTCCCATCACTTCATGGCAAATAGATGGGGAAACAGTAGAAACTGTGTCAGACTTAATTTTGGGGGGCTCCAAAATCACTGTGGATGGTGACTGCAGCCATGAAATTAAAAGACGTTTACTCCTTGGAAGGAAAGTTATGACCAACCTAAATAGCATATTCAAAAGCAGAGACATTACTTTGCCAGTGAAGGTCCATCTAGTCAAATTTATGAGTTTTCCAGTAGTCATGTATGGATGTGAGAGTTGGACTATGAAGAAAGCTGAGTGCCGAAGAATTGATGCTTTTGAACTGTGGTGTTGGAGAAGACTCTTGAGAGCCTTCTCTTGCAAGGAGATCCAACCAGTCCATTCTAAAGGAGATCAGTCCTGGGTGTTCTTTGGAAGGAATGATGCTAAAGCTGAAACTGCAGTACTTTGGCCACCTCATGCGAAGAGTTGAGTCATTGGAAAAGACTTTGATGCTGGGAAGGATTGGGGGCAGGAGGAGAAGGGGATGACAGAGGATGAGATGGCTGGATGGTATCGCTGACTCAATGGACATGAGTCTGAGTGAACTCCGGAAGCTGGTGATGGACAGGGAGGCCTGGCGTGCCGCGATTCATGGGGTCGCAGAGTTGGATACAACTGAGCGACTGAAACGAAATGAACTGAACTGAACTTATGTGTGTGTATGTGTGTTAATGGAGAGTTTTTAATCCTCCTGATTATTATATATTTGCATTGTCTAGATGGATTTTTGTTTTTGTTGTTATCCTTTTTTTTTAATTGCTGAGATGCTGCTAATGCATTAGTTAATGGGAACTGTAAAATAAGACAGTTCTATATATTCACAGTCTGAACAGTGAACCTTACCATTCTGAATAAAGTTAAATTGGGTATGTGAGAATTTAGAAAGTAATTTGTGTTGCCTGATAAGTTTGTTAAACTGTGGGGCTCAGATCTCTATAGGAGAACACTTTCTCCCTTAAAGAGTGACAAATGAGCATTAAATAAACAGGAGGTTGTGAACATATTTGTTACTTGTATAGGCTTTTTGGAAACAGGAATTTTGGTTAACCTCAGAAAAGTTTCAATGTAAACAGCTTTCCTTAAAATGGTAAGTGGTGCCTTTAACAAGCAGAACTGAAACTGTAGTGCTATTTATTAAATCCCAATTCCTTCTTCATATATACTGAGGATTATGCTTACAGTGCAATCCTGGAATGGGTGGGAAATGACCGCAAAAGACCCCTAGCCATGGTTGAGGGCTGGCAAACTATCTTCTACACTGCTTTTGCATTAAGTGATTTTTACTGTGAATGAAAGGTTTTTCATTTACAACCCTTCCTCAATTTTTTTTCCTTTATGTCAGATTCAGTTTGACATCATCAAACCTACAGGAAGTTTAGGGCCACCGACTGAAAGAAAAACTCTTTTACAGACTTCAAAATGAGCATGGACATGTATTTCCACATATAGGACAGATCCAATAAATGCAACCTTGACTAATGAAGGAACTTAATCGTTTAAAAAAAAAAACCCACAGAAAAGCTCAACTCACACCACGATATCCTCTGCTGTCGTGGGTCCAGGAAAGCTGGAGCAGGGGCTGGCAGGTCCCAGGCTTCACTCTTGGGGGACAGCTGGACAGCTCAGCCCCACCTGGGAGGATGCTTTCGTTGACATCTCAGGTTGCCGCCTGACGATTGGCGGCTGGGGCTGGAAGGGAGGGTCCACAGGAAACGCGACACTGGGGATGCTGCCCCCTATCACATGATGGAAATTTCCACTCTTTAGAAAGGCGAAAAGAAAAGAAAGAAGGGTCTCTCAATCCACCCTTTTCCCCTGGATCCCAATCGGGAGAGGGAAGAAAAAGGCGGGTGAGTGAAGCTGTTTATATTTTCCGTTGACTTAAAGACTTGTCAGTGTGCAAACCTGTGGCTGGATCCCAACTGGGATATGTGTGTGTGTGTGTGTGTGCGCGCGCGCGCTCGAGTGCGCATGGGGACACGCACACGTCTGCAGCGTGGTCTCTCAACCTTCTGGGGCTTAGGTTAGACGCTGTGGCTCCTCGTGTCTTGTTGATGGTCCTAAATCCTTATCGTTTTCCAAAGGATCCCACTGCGTGTAGGTTACTGCAGGCTAATGACCGGACTGACTAGAAATTAAGTAAACCAGGGCAAACCGAGGTAAAGGGCACAGGCTGGGAAAGCTCCTGTGAGTCTCTATGCCAGGAGAAGTGACTGTGCCAAGGCGGCCTAGTCCTGGGGGGCGGGCAGTGGGTGGCTTGCGCTGGAACGCCCCGCCCGCGAGCCCGGGTTCCCTGGGTGCTCGAATTTCGAGATGCTTGTTTTGAGACCGCCATCCACAGCCGTGGCGCCGCCGCCTGCCTGGCCAGGGGATCCGAGACCCTCTGGAGGAACTGGGTCCACCTTAGCTCAGGATCGTGCTGGAGAGGTGTTACCCGAGTCGCGGGACCAGTGCCCGCGTCCTCGGGGTGGGGACACTGGATGCAGGACCTAAAATAGACCCATCTTCCCTGACAGCTGGGCCTCCCGGGAGGCCAGCGCGGTTCCCTGGGTCGGGAGCTAGGGCTTGACCCAGGAAACTCCGGGGAGGCTCCTTTAGGGGAGGAAGAAGGCGAGATCAGCGCTGGATTTGGGGACCGTGGCTGCGGGCGGTGAGCGCGTTCCTTGCCGTCGGGCTGAGAAGCCTGGGGCGCACAGAAAACAGGGAAAGAGCGGCGCAGAAAAGCGAGCAGAAAAGACAAGTGGAACCAAGGGAACGGAGAGGGGCCGTCGGGGAAGAGGGCTGAGGTCCAAAGAGGAGGGGAGAAGGAGAGACAGACAAGGGTCCAGACCCTGAGAGGGGTAGGAGTAGGAAGGAAAATGGAGAAAACGGAGAGAAAGAATGGAAGGAAGAGAGGATGGAAACGGGAGCGGGGACGCTGGGAGCACCTCGGAGTCCGGGAGAGGAGAAGGGTGAGCGCGGGGACCAGCTCCAGAGCCGCGCGAGGTGCAGGGAGGGGCTCTTCGCACAGTTGGGCGTGCGCCCTAGAGAGCGCTGGCTGGAAGTGGAGAAACCGCGCATCCCCTAGTTTCCCCTTAGTGATCCAGCAGGAAAAGGTTGCGAGTGTCCCTTCAACGTGCACCGGAATCAACCCAGAAGTGGGCACCAGGTTGCCGACTTGGTTAGAGGAACTGGGTAAACTAAACCAGGGATGATCCAGAAATCCCCACCTGCCGTCCTCCGCAGAGCCTTTAAATACCCGGGCCTGATTTCACCGGAGGACGCCAGGTTGGCTGTTGATGTGTATCTCTTAGTGCAAAAGGTGTATTTCTACCTGTCTCAGAGGGATCTTAGACCCTGAGAAGAGAGGAGAAGCGAAGGGTAACCTCTGCGCTGGAGGTGTAAGAAGACCTGGTCTTGCGCTTACCTCCACCGCCTCCTGGTCAGGTGCCCCATCCCCCAAGGCTGCTGGACCTGCTTTCTTTGTTATTGGTTGGGTAGTGGTGCACTTTGACACCCTTAAGGAAAGGAGGGAGTGGCCAGCCTTTCAACATGAATGGTCTGTTTCCCAAATTCCTGATTTCCTATATTCATCTTTATTCGCTCCCTAGGCAGTGCAAACATAATCATTATGACATCATTATGACTAAACTGTCTTATGCTGTAAACAGAAGATCCTACACCCAGATCACAATTTCCAGGGCCTGGGTTTGTTTCAGCTTTGGTTAAAACTTTTCCTTGACCTTAACTTTTGCTGGGAGGAGGTGTAAATTCGCCTGTGGGTTTTTTTTTTTTTTTGTCCCCATACTGCAAATAAGTCTCTGAGGAGTGGGTGAGATTGGTGGACTGTCTTATATGGAACACAAGAAACATTTGTGTGTGTGTGTGTGCACATGTGATATAGTCTCAAATTCTAACAAATGAATCTACAGAAAAATCTGTAGATTTTTAGGTAGAAGATTATAAGCACAGAGACACTGAAGAGAGTATCTGATCTAGACACTGAAGAGAGTATCTGATCTCCCCAAGTTACAGAATACCCTGGGGTGGCAAAGAGACATGACTTAGCGACTAAACAACAACAAATATGTGTTCAGAGACAGAAAGCTTTTAATGGGCTGATTTTATCACAAAACCTCCAAAAACAGGAAGACTTGGGTAAAGGGATAAATAACTTTCCAGTCTGTGGGCATAGGATCTCAGCTCTTCTGCCAGAGGATGGAGTGCTAGGTGCCCCAAAGAGGCTAGTTTCTTTTAGATTCATCATAATAATGGCTCACGCATACATATCAATTATTATATTCCCTATATGTTTCTAAGTGCTTCTTTTAACATTTGACCCTCATTTAACCCTAGCCTATTGAGCTAGATTATATTATTCTAGCTATATTATCAGAGAAGGCAATGGCACCCCACTCCAGTACTCTTGCCTGGAAAATCCCATGGACAGAGGAGCCTGGAAGGCTGCAGTCCATGGGGTCGCTAAGAGTTGGGCACAACTGAGCGACTTCACATTCACTTTTCATTTTCATGCATTGGAGAAGGAAATGGCAGCCCACTCCAGTGTTCTTGCCTGGAGAATCCCAGGGACGGGGGAGCCTGGTGGGCTGCCGTCTATGGGGTCGCACAGAGTTGGACACGACTGAAGTGACTTAGCAGCTATATTATAGATCAAGAAATGGAGATACACAGTGTGGGAGACATAGAACATTTTTGGAAGTTCTGTTTGGGCATTAATTATTCTTAAGGGTACAGAACAATCTTCTTTCGCTTTACATTTAATCATACTCAGAACTAGACAGGTTCTGGAGACCCAAGACTGACTTCTTAGTCTATTAGAGACTAATTCTATCCTAAGAAAGCCAAAAGCATGACCATGAAGCTTAAGAATTAATCTTTGTCAGACCCAGGACTGGATTTTTTTTACAAGTGGCATTTGAGAAATGCATAACTATGGTTCATTTCAGTTCAGTTCAGTTGCTCATTCATGTCTGACTCTTTGCGATTCCATGGACTGCAGCATGCCAAGCCTCCCTGGCGATCACCAACTAGCTAGCTCAAACTTATGTCCATTGTGCCAGTGATGCCATCCAACCATCTCATCCTCTGTTGTCCCCTTATCCTCCTGCCTTCAGTCTTTCCCAGCATCAGGCTCTTTTCCAGTGAGTCAGTTCTTCACATCAGGTAGCCAAAGTATTGGAGTTTCACCTTCAGCATCAGTCCTTCCAATGAATATTCAGGACTGATTTCCCTTAGGATGGACTGGTTGGACCTCCTGCAGTCCAAGAGACTCTCAAGAGTCTTCTCCAACACCACAGTTCAAAAGCATCAATTCTTCAGTGCTCAGCTTTCTTTATAGTCCAGCTCTCACATCCATACATGACTACTGGAAAAACCGTAGCTTTGACTAGATGGACCTTGCTGGCAAAGTAATGTCTCTCCTTTTTAATATGTTGTCTAGGTTGGTCATAACTTTTCTTCCAAGGAGAAAGCATCTTTTAAAAGCGTGGCTGTAGTCACCATCTGCAGTGATTTTGGAGCCCAAGAAAATAAAGTCACTGTTTCCATTATTCTCCCATCTATTTGTCATGAAGTGATGGGACTGGATGCCTTGATCTTAGTTTTTTGAATGTTGAGTTTTAAGCCAACTTTTTCACTCTCCTCTTTCATTTTTAAGAGGCTTCTCAGTTTATCAAGCTCTCAGGACAAGCATAATAAATATAGCAGCTTGTGAACTTCTGAGCTAAAGGTTTTTCTTCTTTTATATTCTCATTTTTGTTAATTTCTGCAGTGGTTTTTAGGCATATCCCCCCCGCCCCCTGCCCGCCATCCTTTGTACTGACAGTATTTTTTCTAACTATTTTTTTTGGTTTTATTTTTTTTCTTCTCATTTTTAAGTTTAATTTTTATTTTATTTTGGAGTATATGTCTCTCCATTCTTTTTCAGATTCTTTTCCTGTTTTTAAAAAACAAATCTCTGTTTTATATTTTTATTTTTTGCAAATCCAAAGCAATAATTTCTATAGAAAACAAAAGTTGAATGAAGTTTAATGATCATATATTTTAATATGTATAAGTAATATTACTATTCTAAAAATGTATAATATATAAGTAATATTAATATTCTAGAAAATTCCATGTATCACATGAAACCATCTCGCATACTACTACTACCCTGATGATGTCTTGTAGGAAGATGAGGGATAGAAGAAGGGGAGAGCCAAAAGAAAGGAAAGGAAGACTCTTCAAAGTCAGACTAAGAGTCAAGCCCTTTTTATGTGTGAATCACATTTAATATTCACACAGTACTCCACTGTATAGGTATTTGTAATTTCCATCTTACAGAGGAGGAGATTCCAGCTCAGAGAAATTAAGCAAAGAGCCAGGAATCACAGAGATAGTAAGCGACAGGGCTGGCATCAGAACTGTGGTCCCTCCTATGCCAAAGTTCCTGCTTCCTATAAAGACAGCAATAAGACGAAGACTACGAGGAGAGCAAAAACTGAAATCAAGAAGCTTAGAGAGGTGTTATACAACAGAGTGGGCTGTGAGAAATGGCAGAATGGAAAAAACAAATCACTTTCATGTGCCTGCTAATCTTCTGATCTTCTTTCCACTGTTTGTAATGACCTAATTTCATTCATTCATTCTGCAAACAATCATTGAATATCATTATCCCCCAGGGAGTGTATTAGGGAGTTTCTTTTCTCCTTGTCTCCCTAACAGCTACCAGAGTCCCAGGCAAATACTAGGTGCTCAAGAAATGTTTGTGGAGTAAAAGGATGAGTCTAGTGAAGGAAAGAATAAATAAGCAAACAGTTGTGTTAACAGCATGTGAAGGGCCAGGGAAAAAAAATCAGACTTGAGCACTCTGCCACCAAACTTGGCTTAGGAAAGGGGTCAGAGAACATTTCTAGACCAAATGATACCTCAGCTGGGTTTTGAAGCAGAAATAAAAGTCAGCCAGACAAGGAAGTGAAGGAAGTAGGGGAGGATTCTCAACAGAAACACTGGCCTAAGCAGAGAAAGGAGTTAGAGACCACTCAGGAATTTAAGAGTTCAGTGGAGATTGCTGGGAGGAGGTGAGGGTGGGGGTGGGGATGTGTGGGGAGGTGGAGGGTGGGGGAGTATATGGTCTGGGTCCTCGCATGATTTCTCTGCAAATGTCCCATAGCTCAGCCTCTCTCTTGAATGTCAGAAGTGAAATGTGCTAACAGGGAACGAAATGACCGACTATAATAAGAATTAGTGATACATTTTATTATTTTATCATTTTATTATGGCCCTATAATAGAGGACTATAACTCTTTATAATGTTAGTGTTTTAAAACCCAAGATCAGATAAGAAGACCAGACTTTGTTGTCCTGTGTATGGGAAAACCAAATTATTCTTCTTGTTCTCGGATGTTTTATTAAACTATAGGGACAATCTATATAATCAGGAAAAAGACTTCCAAGCTAATGCTTTATTATGCTTTTCTTAAAAGGTAGCTCGGAGGGCTGTGGGCTTCTCTTCTTATTTTAGTTTTTGTTGATTATTGCATTTTAACATGCTAAAGAAGAATCAGAAAATAAAAATTTTTTTTAAAAAAATGAAATGAGAAGACAGTAATACATTTCACTCTCCTGTCTCCAAAATAGATGTTTAAGCTGAGTAAAATTCTAGCTTTTGATAGTAGACTTTGAAAACTCAACTCTCAGCATCTCTTTTTTCTTTAGGGATCTTTTATACTAGTTTTTCATTGCAGATTCAGAGGTCTGCATGCCGCTTCACCATTTCCAGACTTGTAAAACACTCACTCACACTGTCATGAGGAAGGGAATTCAAAGAGTGACTGAAACCTATAAGCAATCCCAAACCTAATTTCCATTAAAAGATTAAAACCTCCACATTTTAGCATTAGATCCTTGGGTAAGTTTCTTAATCTTTCTGAGTTTCAATCTCTTTGTCTATAAAGTTTGGATCATAATAGAATCGATCTCATGATCTATTAAATGAGTTAACATGTAAAATTCTTAGACTAATGCCTAATACATAAGAAGTGTTTAATATGTGATAGCTCTTATCATTAATGTTACTCCTGCTGTCACCCAAAGCACTGTTTGAAGTGTTAACAAATGTCTATACTAAGTGTTATTTGATAACGTGTTCTCCTCGAAGTGCTGTAACTACAATGAAGAAAACAGAAGGGAGGAAATGAAAAGAGGGCTAAATAATACTCATGTGGGACAGTCCAGCCCAGAATAATGTCATTCCCTGTATGGCACTGGCGACCCTCTCCAGTACTCTTGCCTGGAAAATCCCATGGATGGAGGAGCCTGGTGGGCTGCAGTTCATGGGGTCGCTAAGAGTCAGACATGACTGAGCAACTTCCCTTTCACTTTTCACTTTCATGCGTTGGAGAAGGAAATGGCAACCCACTCCAGTGTTCTTGCCTGGAGAATCCCAGGGACGGTGGAGCCTGCTGGGCTGCCTTCTATGGGGTCGCACAGAGTCGAACACGACTGAAGAGACTTAGCAGCAGCAGCTGTATAATAGGACTGAAATGTTCCTTTATTCCCTGTTGGCTATTTGTCCCTAGCGCTCCTGATAAGTCTAGTGTGTATTCATCATTAAAATGAACATCATGTCCACTTCCCTTGTTTTCTGTCATTTTTGTCTCGTTTGGGCACTGCTGTCACCATGGTACCTCACATAGTGTCTGGTGTAAACAGACACTCATGCATGTTTATTGAATGAAGGAAGGAAGGAAGGAGGAAAACATGTTCCCTTTTTTAAAAAAAACAATATTTATTCTTCAAATAAATGCTTTTTCATCACAATATTAAAGGCCTTTACAAAATAAATCTGCATTGTGAACAGTCAATATAAATATTTTAAAATTAAAGTATTTTTTCATTGTGCTTCATTGCACATAATGAAACACACAGGTTTGAGAGTCAGGGCCTGTGGATATGAATCCTGGAGCCATCAGAACTGGCTTCCTGGATTTGGATCTTGGCTCCATCCTTCTGACTTCTCAGGTTCAAATTCTGGCTTGCTCACTTTCTACCTGAGCCACATTGAGCAAGTCACTTAACCTGACTGCTTCATTCTCTTCATCTGTAAAGTGAGTGAAACAGTTCCTATTTCAGAAGGATTTTATGAGAATTAAATGAGTTAATTTATTCAGAAGCATATTTGGCACTTTGTAAGCATTAGAGGTGTTTGTTAACAGTTAAACCCTTCATTTCCAGGTAGGTATAATAAAAGTACCTGCATTACAGAATTAATTCGATGATACTGCACAATACATATTAATAACAATAAACACCCCCAAATGTTACTGTTGCTACTGCTACTATAATTCTGTTTTATGGGGAGGAGTTGGAGCCCTGCTGGTAGCCTTTCCATTCGCGGTCCATTGAAAGTTTCATTGATTCTACCTTACATTTCCTCCCCGCTCTGTGTGTTTGTGCCGTTTTTTTTCCTTGCATCATTCGCGCCTTTTACACCGCATACTTCTCAGGACAAGGACTTTATTCTTTGTTTTGGCATAATTTTATAACACTGGGGACACTCACAGTACTATAAAAATGTTAAATGAGAAAAAGAAAAAAAGATGTAACTCACCAGGAGGCACTTTGGCCGACAGCTGATCAGGCTGCTGTTGTGTTCGCAGTGTTGGTACTTGGTGAGGGCCGCCCAGAAGCGTCTCCAGGGGCAACTGGTGGTTCTCGGGTAACGCGCAGGTCCTGCAGGCTCATGGGGAGCATGAGCTGGGTCGCTGTGCACAGGGAGGACCACAGGAGACCCCCGCCTGGGTTGCCACATCGCTCACAGTTTTGCCTGCTTTGCCATGAATACAACTTCACTAGAAAGATCAGGCTAATGAGTCAGGCAATCTTGGAGGGAGACGTAGCAAAGAACTGAAAAAGGTGAGGAGAGAGAGGCATTCTTTAAAGAGAGAGGCTACTGTGATCCTTTCTGTCTGAAGAAATGTTTCCTGCATGCTACATGGGGCTACGTGCTATGGTCTTATTTTCTGGAATTTTTCCAAAGGGGACAGAGGAATATGGTACCTGGATGCAGAATGTTCTTATAGACTAAATGACCAAACTGACATTGATTGTTGATGGGATCCAACTAAAGGGGTTTGTGCTTTCACCCCACTTTGTGCATTCCTGGAAAACAGTCAGATGGTTCACAGCTCTGCAGAAATGGAGGATGCTGTGAGAGCCCCGAGAACACAGTTCAGCACGGTTTTATTCCTTCTTGCCTTTGAAGCAGCTCTTTAGTGACAGCACACCTTTAAAACAGATCTGATACTTTTTTGGCATCGTTAGCTATGCTGTATTTATACTTGCTGTGCAGAGGAGTCCACACTGTTGGTTGATTTGTATAGTTTATTATTTTAAAACAATTATAGTTTCACAGGAAGTTGCAAAGGTAACACAGAGATTCCATGTACCTTTCAAAGCTAGTTTCCTCCAGTGGTTACCTGGGACATAATTTTTTTACAATATCAAGGCCAGGAAAGTGACATTGGTGCAATATGTGTATATAGTTTCTGTGTCATTTTATCACATGCACAGATTTGTGCAACCACCATCACAACCAAGAGACAGAGCTTCCATGCTACAGAGATGAAGAACCTTTGTAGTCACACCCTCCTCTTTCTCTCTACCCTTGGCAAACAGCTATTGCCCATCTCTTTATTTATTTATTTGTTATCATTTTGAGGATGTTACATAAATGAAATCATACTATATGGAATCTTTTGTGGGATCAATTTTTTTTCACTTGGTATAATGCTCTTGAGAGTCATTCAAGTTGTGATATCCATGTATGTATGTGTGCTAAGTCACTTCAGTTGTGTCCAACTCTTTGCAGCCCTATGGACCATATCCCAACAGCCTCCTCTGTCCATGGGATTCTCCAGGCAAGAATACTGGAGTGGGCTGCCATGTCCTCCTTCAGGGGATCTTCCTGACCCAGAGATCAAAATTGCATCTCTTTTGTTTCCTACGTTGGCTGGTGTGTTCTTTACCACTAGCGCCACCTGGGAAATGGGTTGTCGTAGTCATAGTTGGGGCCTTTCTATTGGCAAGTAGTATTCCAGTTGTTTGACTGTATTTACTGGTATATTTTTATATTTTTTCCTCTCACTTGATATACTTATTTAGAACTTTAGTTGGATTAAAGAGGTGCTGAAGGAACTTGGTGACATGAAGTGTGAAGGTAAAATTTGAATGTTTTTCTTTTAAAAATGACATTTGTATGGTAGGGCAAAAAGGTCTATGAACTACATCTCCATTTAAGATGGAGGTCATTGGAGGGATGGAAAGGAGAAAAGGAATAGGGCAGAGAAAGTATGTCTTTAGACAATAAGTTATAAAATCTAGAATCTGTCAAAATTTCCACGCCCATTTAATAATCTATTCTGTGATTTTACGTTTAGTTTAGATAACTCCAATTTCTTGAAACTAACGAAAACAAAGCCTCTGTAGTAGGAAATCCCCTGCCAGTTTATGCTCAGTCACATAGCTGATAACTCAGGGACAGACACATGACTGGAAATGCCAGCAAATGGCACTTTAGTTTGACAGGGTCACTGAGAGTCAAAATAGCATCTTTGGCCCCAGGGCAACTATCAAGGGTCCAGAGACAGTCAGTGTTACCTTACTCTGGCTTTTCATCCCACCGGCCAACATCCCCTAGAGGTCACTTAAGTGTTAAGAGAGGATGTTACCTCTCACCTGAATGCCCACAAACCTGGACGCTGGTGGCTGTAATGACTAAGGGAGCGCATCACTTCTATAGGACTGGAAGAGGTAAGCTTGGCCCCCCCATCAGTCAACACCTAATTAGGCAACTTCCCACCCCAATACTACCATGCCTCCAAGCAGAGGAAAGAATGAAATATCCACTACTATCTGAAAGTGTATACTCCTTTAAGTAAATTTTTAGAATTTCACATTTTGGGCTTTCTGAGTCAGAACAATTCACAAAATAATACTATCAGTCAGGAACCCTGACTAGAACCAAGTTTAACTGAAGGCATTGTCCACTAAATCTCCATTTTAATGCTTTATGTTACCAGAAAAATATTTCTTATCCCACATCCTCTGCTTGAGGATGGAAGGTAGATATAGGATGCTGGTTCCAAAACCTAAAACATAGAAAGGACCAGGAATGTCATAGCTAAAATCACTTGTAACTTCTTTGATAGGCAAATCTGGTTTTTTGAATCTTTAAAAATGAAATATGATTGTTTTACTGTCTTTATGACTTATTTTATTTTGTATAAATGTTACATATCCCATATTGATTTACAGGCTGTTCTTCTGGGTCACATCTCCTGTGTTTGGACCACATGGTCACACAGTATGTGGTAGGGCAGTTAACTCAACCCTGTAATCTTGAAGGAGCCAACACTTGGCTGTCAATGGGAAGACTGAACAAAAGGCCCACTGAATTTAGTTTACCTTTCTTATATTAATGCTGTTTACTTATATGACTAATGATGACAGTCATTGGTGGAGCAGACACAAAAATATAAGCACATACGTAAACTGTGGTTCCCAGCACTGTAGTGATTTTTTTAAGGGGTGATGGGGAGGTTGTTTTTGAATTTTTGTTCTTTAAAGAAAAGAAGTAGAGCTTTTCTGAAAGAAAAATAAAATATAAATACTGCACGTATTATATTAATGTACATAGAAATCAAGTACTAGCTGTACAGTTACTTTCAAACAATGTTGTAACACTATAGCAGTATCCACACTTTGAAAAATGAAACAGAATCCAGTGCTTTACATTATTTTTTGTACCAGGATTACAGAATGTTCAAACTCCTTAACTGGTGGTCAAGGCCAACCTCAGACAGAACACGAACACGAACATGTTCGAACTCTGCATGAACATTCCATTTGAGATAAAATAGACTGTAGTCGTTTTGGTATTTCTGGGCCCAAACTTCTGAAACCATTACTCCTGCCTGGAACCCCTCTCACCTCGGAAGCCACACCATTTTTCCTCCATGACACCTGCTCTATTTGCCCCAACTCTCTTGCTGAGCCCTTCAGTTTAGTTCCATTAGTTGGTGACAGGGACCCTATAGTGTCCAACGTGGAGTAGGTACTCCATGGACACTGAACTGGATTCTGCAGTCAGACGTGGGGATATGCGTGTCCTGCTCAGCCAGTCCTTCACCAGCTTTGGTCTTTGGATAAGCTACTCCATCTTTTTGATCATCAGTTGCCCCACTTGAAAAATGGGGAGATAATATGGCATCATCAACTCAGTGAACATAAATGGGAGGAAACTCCAGGAGAGAGCGAAGGACAGGGAAGCCTGGCGTGGTGCAATCCACAGGGTCACAAAGAGTCGGGAATGACTTAACGACTGAACAAGAACAAAGGTTAGGGTATTACTGACTTGATACAAGTGCCTGGCATAATATTGGGCTGTCATGAATATGTTTATTACTAGTGAGAACTTAAATAAAAGAGATTTCAGACTTTACAGAATTAACAGGTGATAATGATGTGAGTGGAGAATGAAGAAAACTTGATTGTTTAGACTTCTCTGAATCTTTCAACCTTAATTGATATCACAAGGAGGAACAGAGTCAGCAAAGAAGAGAGAGTCTCCAGCTGCCCACCCACTGAGACTGGATACAAACAAATGGAAACAGAATGATTCTTCCCTCCTTAAATCTATGGAAATATGTGCGGCTTGGCACAGATTTTAGTTTTAGTAAGAGATAATCAAGTGATGGATGAATTTTTATAAAGAAGGGAATAAATCCTAGATATTAGCTACAAAGAGTAATTAAAATAGTCTCATGATGAATCATCTATCTTGAAGCTATTCACAAACACAACCTGTAGCCTCAGACAAGTGAAAATTTCCATGAATTAACTGGTTATTCGAGCTACATAATACCAAATTATTAGAGTTCTAATGATTCCCTACAAATTGGTTGAGATTTTACTGAAGCATGGCTTCAATCAAATCAAGGGCATAACTATTAGCTCTTTTTCTGGTTACACTTATGTCTAAACAAACTCCTTCTGTGTTTTGAATTACAGACCTAAAAAGGCTGTGTTTAGACCATAGCATTCAATTACAGACAGAACAGCCATACTTTAAATAAATAGCAAAATATACTGAGTCTGGAATAAAGGGTCCCAGACAAATTCTGACTTTTTCCTATTTGGGGCCACACCTTAAATAATTACTCTTTTATTAAGTGGTTGGAACTCTATTGGAACAACTCTAGAGTTGTTTCAGAATAACAACCTCTTCTAAAGGAGTTCTCAATATTAGGTGAAGTGCACACATGCACATGGATCTGTACGAATTTCACAGTCACAGAGGAAGAACATTTGCTCAAAAGTCTCCTTTGTCTAACTAAGGATACGGAAAAGCTCTGTTAAATGACTGAGGAATACAGTGTTCTTATTAAGGGGAAATTGTACCTGCTACGGATTGCTGATTTTCAAAGAATTAGAACATAGCAAGATTCATTTTAAAATCACAGTCTTATCAAATGCAATTTAATCTTTCAATGTTTCAGAGTTCCCTGGGCTCACCATCATGAAATTCATCTGTAATGGCCAAATTCAAAGGTGCCAGTTAATAGAAATTTCTGGTTGGTTGAAGAACTTAATAGTGTCTTCTTTCTGCTTTTAAACTTCTGGGAGAAATATCAAGGAAAATAC
The DNA here is from genome assembly GCF_001704415.2 of Capra hircus. NCBI lineage: Eukaryota > Metazoa > Chordata > Mammalia > Artiodactyla > Bovidae > Capra > Capra hircus. The sequence continues at coordinate 32,961,366 of NC_030812.1, forward strand.
ATATAGTAGTTCTGAACTAGGAAACTTAACCATGTTTAATATGGAAATCACTAACATTTTTCAAAGGAAAGAATGATATTTTGTAACTCTGTCTTCATCTAACTTCAACAATTGTTAATACTTGTCTGTTGCATTTCACCTTTACCCAAACCTTTCCTCCCTGCTACCCCTACCATAATCATTATCAGATTATTTCTAAGCAGATCCCAGTCATCATACCATTTGGTCCATACATGATTCAGGATGTATCTCAAAAAGATAAGAAGTCTTTAAAAATAAAATGTCATCACACCTTAAGTAAACCAATGTTTCCTTAATATTATCAAATATTCAGGCAGTGTTCAAATACCTGATTCTCTTTTTTGTTTTACCCTTACTGTGTTTGAATCAGAATGAAACAGGTGAACACACTCATTGGTTGATATTTCTCCTAAGTCTGTTTTAACCCAGAGGTTCAACCACACTTTATCTCTCTCTCTTTTTTTAACCTCATATAATTTATTTGATGATAAACCCCAATCATATGTCTGATAGAATTTTCAATATTCTGAATTTTGTTAATGTATACAACCTTAAAAACGTCACCCTAAAACTCTAATCTTCTGCCTTCTTCAATCTAACTCTTGTAAATCGCCTCTATTTTAAAGAAAAATTGCACTTTGTTGTCATTTCTTTGCCTGTTTCCTTGAGGGTCCTGTCCTGCCACCTACATTTTGTGCTGCCGCTGCTGCTAAGTCACTTCAGTCGTGTCCGACTCTGTGTGACCCCATAGATGGCAGCCCAGCAGGCTCCCCCGTCCCTGGGATACTACAGGCAAGAACACTGGAGCGGGTTGCCATTTCCTTCTCCAATGTATGAAAGTGAAAAGTGAAAGTGAAGTCACTCACTTGTGTCCGACCCTCAGCGACCCCATGGATTGCTGCCTTCCGGGCTCCTCCGTCCATGGGGTTTTCCAGGCAAGAGTACTGGAGTGGGGTGCCATCGCCTTCTCCAACATTTTGTGCAGTTTTGCACAAATATCCTTCCCCACAGTATCCGTAATTTACTGAACATTTCTTCCAGATAGAATCTGGCCAACCTGGAGTGCCCTTTCAGTATGGTTTCAAAATGTGTATTGATCTACTAACCCAGGTGCTTACTCAACTTTCTCTAAGATTGCAAGACATCACCAGTAACTAGTAGGGGTTGTTTTGATTTTAAAAGCTCTGCTATGTGACTACATTTTTAGAAGTGTACTTTTCTATTACTGATATACAAAGATATATTTACTTGGAAGTCAACATATTTGGGATTTGCCTTAAAATAATGGAGTGGTTGTTTACACGTAATGAGATTAACCATGGCTGATAATTGTTGAAGCCGATAGTGCATATGTAAGGTTTCTGCATATTATTCCACCAACATTTGTATAACTTTGAAATATTCCCAAATAAGAAATAAAAATGAAATACAGTATATAAGCTAAGTTATGTAATGAAACATTCTATTTTGGTAAACTTTATTGCCAAGGACACTTAAAAAATCGTCTAGACCTACAGGGGTAGGACGGGGGTATAGGTTCAAAAGGGGGAATATATAAATATACTTATGGCTGATTCACATAAATATACTTATGACTGATTCACATTGTCACACAGAAGGAAACAGCACAGCATTGTAAAGCAGTTATCCTCCAATTTAAAAACATCATGTCTAAGGAACAATGCACTTTGGTTTGTCTAAAAACAAGTTAGCTTTCAAGTGAAAAAATCAATATTAAATAATATTTAAATAAAATGGAGAAATGGGGTTGGAGCGATTGAAAATGTGACTCGTGCAGAGGTGATTCATTGGTTTTGCGATTTGACTAAACTGCTTTCTTTAACACTCTAGTGTGGCAGAACCCATCAACATGCCCCTATAGTCTACCAATAGTTGACAAAAGACTCCCCGAAGAGGAATGACCCAAACCCTTTGATTATCCCTTAAGAGAAGATGCTCAGATGGATTATGACAGTCATACTTATAAGCTTTCCCTGCTATTATGCCAGACGAGAATTCAGGTTTTATTTTCCAAGGTGAAGGTCAAAAGCAAAACTTTCCCAAAACCTATCAACGTTTAACTTTAGTTTGATTTCCCTTTGTTCTATTTGTTGAAAAGGTAAGAGAATTAACGCCTTATGCTTACATTAGCCATATATACTAGAAAATACTTTTCAAAGGACATTTAGCTTCTATTCATAGGAAGTTTCCATTATCTCATTAAGTAATTTTGTTGTTTAGTCGCTAAGTCATGTCTGACTCTTTTTGACCCCATGGGCTATAACCCTCTAGGCTCCTCAGTCCATTGGATTTCTCAGGCAAGAAAACTGTAGTGATTGCCATTTCCCACTCCAGGGGATTTTCCAGACTCAGGGATCAAACCTGCATCTCCTGCACTGGCAGACAGATTCTTTACTACTGAGCCACCAGGGTAAATTTAATTTTTGTTAAAATCTGCTATGCAACAGCAAAATTTACAATTCTAGGGACATTTTCATGGGCAAAAGGTGAGAAGTTGGAATTTAACTGTATTTATCATCATCAATTTAAAATATGTAATAATATCATTGGTGATATTTTTACTTATATGAGTATAAAAGTATTTTGTGGATTCACTCAGGCTTGGCCCTAATCCTGTAAAACATATCTCCCCTTAAGATATTGAATTATGCAACCTGGAATTCTCCTCTCATGGACGTTTCAGAAGTTTAATGCTCTCAGCTGGTGAGAGGTTATTCTATAACCAGATTCCTCAATCCCTCTGAGCTATTGCTTTCTACCTACTTAATTTTTAAGAATTTTGATCAGAATTGAAATAAAAAGCTAACTTGTGTCTCTTTGTAATTATTTCAATAAAACTAATATAGGTTTATGTCCTCAGTTTCTAGATTTATTGTTTTATTAAAAAATTAGAAAAATGATTCAATAACCTATGTAAATACATTTTTTTAAATTCCTTTTTTCTCTACCAAAATTAAGTGAGAAAAATAGATGGAGGCAACCCACTTTTGAATAGGGAAAACATGGAAATAGTCAAATGTGTTGGGCTTCAAATTTCATGGGATTTAAGCCAACAAATATACCAAATATTGAGGCCAAAGAAAGACCCAGTCACCTGCTCACCTGACAATAAAGCACAAATCACTTTTTCAGCATAAAAAGAGAAGGAATGTTTTTTACTTTTTCTTTAAAAAGATATAGAGTGGGTTTTTTCAGGTTCTACAATGTTCACTTTTAACAAATAAACTTGAAAACAAAATGTCAAATGTCATGGAAAATAAAAATAAGGCATTATATTTACAAATCATGTATTTTTTGTAAAATGATGGCCATTAACTCAAATTCTTGCACTGCTGTGTCTGTCTTCTTTGCCAGATTCACTGTTATATATCCAAATACACCACAACTTTCAGATTTCTTTAAAAAAAATAATAGTGGTAGCAATAATAGGTACTTAGAAATAGTCTAAGTATTTAAAAATATTCTTAAGGTTCCATATAAAAATGTTATTTCTACACACATTTCCATTTTGCAGGATATCTAATCTGTACTTGGACAACTAGCATATTTTTGTATGTTTCTTTAAGAAAAAAAAAAAGGTTCTCCTTATCTTAGAAACACATATAGGCTTTGTGTTGCAATGGTTGCTATGGCAAATTTGTATATTTTAATAAATACCAGACCAGAGTAAACAGACATCACAGCAGGCAGAGGTAGCTGGAAGCATCGAGAGCATGTCAGTATTTCTGTTATGAATATATATGTTTTCAGGTTTTCCTATGTTTGAAATGTTAACTCCAAGGCAAGTTAACACAAGGCAATGAATGCTAATGCTTAAAAGGCTGACTGTTATTTTTAATTAATTAATTTAATTGGAGGCTAATTACTTTACAGTATTGTGGTAGTTTTTGCCATATATTGACATGAATCAGCCATGGGTGTACATGAGTCCCCCATCCTGTACCCCCCTCCCACCTCCATCCCCATCCCATCCCTCAGAGTCATCCCAGTGCACCAGCCCTGAGTGCCCTGTCTCATGCGTCGAACCTGGACTGGTGATCTGTTTCACATATGGTAATATACATGTTTCAATGCTATTCTGTTAGAGAAGCCCACAAAAGGAAGTTATTTCTCCTGGGGATCTGTGAATATTGCAAATAACAAAAGTTTGGAGGCTATTCCTGGAATGTTTGCTAGTAGGCCGAGGAATTAAATTTGCCACCTGGTTTTCAGCCAAGAATACAGAATGAAATGTTTATGGAGGAGCCTGGTGGGCTACAGTCTGTGGGGTCGCAAAGAGTCGGACACGACTGAGCGACTTTACTTAGTACATGATAATCGCTCTTCTGAGTCAAAAATAATCTACTGTTTAAGAGGGTTCTCATAAAAACATTAAATTCCTAGGCTACTTCATATGGTTCATGTATTTAAAAATATACAACCAACAGCAACAACTAATATTTGTTTACTTCTATACAGGTGGCACTAGTGGTAAAGAATCTGCCTCCAAATGCAGGACATATAAGAGGCTGAGGGTTCAGTCTCTGGGTTGGGAAGATCCCCTGGAGGAGGGCGTGGCAACCCACTCCAATATTCTTGCCTGGAAAATCCAATGGGCAGAGGAACCTGGCAGGCTATGGTCCATAGGGTCGCAAAAAGTCAACATGACTGAAGTGACTTAGCACAGCACAGTACATATCTGTATCTATATTGCTACATCCTAAGCTCTGTTCTAAATTCTGTACGTGAATGATCCCACTTGTGGAAAAGTAAATAACAAATGCCTATGCCTTCTTTAATAAGTTACTGTGTTCAGTTCAGTTCAGTTGCTCAGTTGTGTCCGATTCTTTGCGAACCACATGAACCACAGCACACCAGGCCTCCCTGTCCATCACCAACCCCCAGAGTCCACCCAAACCCATGTCCATCAAGTAGGTGATGCCATCCAACCATCTCATCCTCTGTGGTCCCCTTCTCCTCCTGCCCTCAATCTTTCCCAGCATCAGGGTCTTTTCAAATGAGTCAGCTCTTCGCATCAGGTGACCAAAATATTGGAGTTTCAGCTTCAACATCAGTTCTTCAGAAGAACACCCAAAGTTACTGTGTTCCATGCAAAAATAAGAACAAAAAAAAAGGAAAAAGCAATATAATAGAAAACAAAATGTCTTAATTTACCAGTCTATTCAAGATACAAAACAAAGACCATTTCCATTTGATCCATAGAGCTATACATAGAGATCGAGATAGGTGCTTTTTAACTTTTTATAAATAGAATCTCTGAAAAGTTATTCCACCCCCTCATCCCTGCCCCCCCCCCCCAAATCTGCTTTGAAAGAAAATAGTTTCTTAAGCATTTGTGGTGGAAACTCAGGAGGCCATATGACCACACCTGTTTCTACACTTTGAAAATGACTTGTATATACGCCTAGACATTCCTCATGGGTAGGTCTAAACTTGGTGACAATGCATATGGAAACTGAACACTTTTATTTGCTAAAATCCTAGAAAAAAAATAAACAGAGTCTCACATTTTTCATTCTAGCTGGAGTGAGACGACATCTAAACATGTGTTTCATCTCTTTGCCTCATACTTCTAAATCCTAATATTAGTGCGGTAAACACTATCTATACCAGATATAAAAGAAATATGTAAGCTGTATTTCCTATGACAAAAACATGACCAAAAACACTGAGAAAAGTCTTTGGGGGATATTTTCAACAACTCACTGAAGTCTCATTTTTTCCTGTTTCATATTGTAGTTCTTGCTCCTGTTGATGCTTTTCATAATCGGGCATGGGAGTGATAAAAATCTTGTTTGCTTAACAATTGCCCCAGGAAAACCAGTCTACGTGGTGACACATTGGACAATGAGCCATACAACAGACTACTTATTGTTATCCTACCACCAAATGGGCAGATTTAAAAAACAACTAAATTTATCTTCTGAAAATTAAACAGCATTGTTGAGACCATGAGTCTTAGTAGTCTAGATAAGTATTAAGTCTCGAGACATTATTGATATAATAAATATACTGCAACATTATTCTGTTTAGGAGAAAGACAGGGCTTGATGTCAGTACGAGTACACTCATGTGACAACAGCTCATTATGTCAGCAACTGGAAGATCAACTGTTTGAAAGAGGAAAAGATGGAAAGAAAGTAAAATATCAGGATGAATAACACCAACTTTTACCAGCATTGTGTTTATTCCCATTTCTACCCGTACCACCTAGGAAAAAATGGCCTGTTTCCCAAAAAGCATAAGAATGTTTGATAAGAATACTAAAGATTTTTAATGTTGTTTTTTGTTTCTATAAAGCTTTCTGTTTGAAAACACCTGCATATATGTTTCCTTATCTCTAAATTTCTGAGAATAAATTGACCTGGAGGTAATAAAAAATAAAAAATTTGACGTGCTAGTCATTTAAACTTCAACTCAAATTCTAAGCAGTCTTATACAAGTTAACTGGAAATTAGTGAGAAGTAGCATATGTGCATGCTTATAAGACTTCCCTGCATTTAAGAGATAAGGAAATGGAAGTTGTGGGGTCCTTCTTTGATCAAGAAGCTGCCTCAAAGAGAGCCAGGCATCCATTCATGTTGCCAGCTTATCCAGACACTGATTCATAATGATTAAAAAGGTCTTACCTTTGAATCAACTGGTTCTGATTAGACAAACCTATGTGGGTGGACAATTTGAGAATTAGTACAAGAAGGCCAGCAATCTCTAATCCCATAGTGTAAGCAAAAGGTCAGTCATTTATTGTGGCATCTGAAACATGTGTCTTGGTACATTTTGGGGTCTTTGTGTTTTGTCAATCTTATAGGAAAAAAAAATCCAAAGCAAGCCAAATCAAATCTCCCTAGATCTACCAGCACATTTGCGTGTTTAAACACTGTGTCTTGAGGACACATTCAGAGGTAAATATGTACCGTGTACTGTTCAGCTTCACAGGTTGGTTAATGTTAAACAAAAACATGTATTGCAAATGGTATCTTATTATGAGGTTGCTTTCTGAGATTCCACGGGTCAGGGTCAAAACCTGCCGTTTTCTAGCTTTTCAACAGCACTAATCAATAGTTTAACAGATGAAATAATACTCTAATGAACAGTGACAATACACTTCCAAACCAAAAGGTGCTGAAACCAATTTAATTCTACGAATGATTTTGCTAATGTCACATTGCCCTTATAATCAAACAGCCACAAAAATACTTTTTATCTCTATAATGCTTAAATATCCATTATCTCATTTCATCCTCACAGTCATAATGGTTCTTATTAGGCACAATTTTAAAGTCTGAGTTCTAGAATATCTAAATTCATTTATCTACTTTTCAACAAAGAAAATAAGTACCACATTAGCTTTCGAAGTTAGAGACAATTCCTTAAGCATACACATATAACATATACATAATATTTATTATGTGTCAGAAACCCTTCTAAATGTTCTACAAATAGGGACTTAGTTAATCTCCACAACAGCAGGGGGAGGGAGGCATTATTATCTCCTTTTTACAAAAGAGGAAACTGAGACATGGAGATAAAAAAACAGCTTGCCCAAAGTCAGACGATCATGAAGTGACAAGAGGCAGATTTAAGTTTAGGCAGTCAAAGTCCAGGACCTGTACTAGATTCAACTACACTAAATGAGACGCAGTGTCTGCTCCTAAGGACTTCAAAGTCTAGAAGCTACTGTAGACAAATATACTAAGAGAGCATGTTGGCATGGTAGCAACGCTTTTAGAAAGCAGAGACAGCACAGCGAGGGAGGGATTAACTCTGCTTTGTAAAGTCCTTCAACTAGTAGGCAGCAGGATAGGGTTTAGATCTGAATCCTTGAATTTGGACTCCAGAGTCAGTGTGCTCTCCATTTCATAGGGCAACTCCATGTTTGGTAGAAGACTTGGGAATTACAGTGAGAAAACAACAACGCACTTATAGTGCCCTAGCATATGAACCAAAGGACAAAAGCTAAGTTTGTTTAAAAAGGGGAAAAATGCACTGTGAATCCTAATAGATATAAATGTAAATGTAGATACAGATCTTTTGTATATATAATGTAGAATATATAATTTAAAAGATATATATAGATAAACAATTTAAAAGATATATACAGATAGCCACAGAACTCTTGTATATCTCAACCCAACTGTAAAGCTCTCCAGTCATTTTTGTGACTTGGGGTTTGTCAGAAAAAACAGCCAGATGTTTAGAAGTAGAAGGAGAGACTAAAGACAGGGAAACACTTATGGGTTCAGTGTTTACACCCTAATTGAGTGATTGCTAATTGACTGATAGAAAACAGGAAAAAGAAAGAAAAAAAAAAGATTAAAGACAATTCATTCTGTTATTCACCTTTTAGCTTGCTAAAATTTTGATGAGTTATTTAAATCTAAATATTTAAGATAGGAAGTTTATGTCAACGATCAGAACTTTACGTCCAAAGAGTCTCTAGTGGAAAACCACTTTGCTATTTCTTTGACAGTTATATAAATATAGTTACCAACTATTTACATTTCTAAGTTTTGTGGTTCAAACAGTGGCAAAAGGGACTCTATGGGAAGAAAAAAATAACTGTTTTGCCAATATGAACTATAGTCATGTTTATAAGTGTTTTTCCATCGCACAGTAGATCCTCAATAGATGAATGGGTGAATTTCATTTACTTCTTCCGGTGGTGTTGTCACCTCAGGAATTATATACTCTTTGTAAATGAGAAAACGAAGGCCCACAGAGTTTACTGAGTTGATAGTTCCACAGCTAGTAAATGATGGACTTAGACCTGGACCCCAGATCTTTAGAATCAAGTGCAATGGAAAGTGTTAGCATAACGAAAGAGAGAGACCTTGTTTAGCCATTCAAATTCTTTGGGTGTCAAAGATTAGAAGGGATGAATAGAGACAGTTTCAAGACAGAAAATGTGAACTCCTCTGAGGCTTCCTCTGAAAAAGCTGTTAAAAGTCATAAGTTTCAAAGGAAATGTCATCAGTCTTTTAAAACTGGAAAAAGGCCACAAGCAAAATTATTTGCCTTACCATGATTGTCTTATGTGCATGTAAAAATCAGATCACCCATCATTAAAAAGCAAGTATCAGTCTTCCAATTGTTATTTATTACACTATACTAGATAATATAAAAATAGAATTAGAGACTGTAGACACTTGAAAGTTAGGACATTAATATTACTAAGTATATTACTCATATATAATTTACTTGGTTATCAATCCTCACTTAGATGTATTTTTAAAATAATTAAGGAAAGTTTACTAGGACAGTACACAAACACATTAATAATACTTTCCTGCTGTTTTAATATTTAAAAAATGGTAGGAATTCTTTTTGACCAATACAATTTGCTGTAATTTTATCCATATTAAAAAGTTTATGTCTACTTTCTAGCCATCTTTGATACAAAATTCTCTCTGTTTTGATAGCTTTAGAAAATGTACCATCTTTACCATGACTGACCTACATTTTTTGCAATTAAATTAATAAAAACTTTGAAAAAGGAAAAAAGAGAGAAGTTTAAATACGTTGAACCTTAGATACAACTTAAAATATAATCTTCAAATATCTAGGAATAACTAAAGAAAGGGTCAAGATTTCTATAGTTAAAAATTCAGTTCCTGTAAGTCTTATAATTACGATAGTTATGTGAGAGGTGGGCCATAAAGAAGGCAGAGCACTGAAGAATTGATGCTTTTGTACTGTGGTGTTGGAGAAGATCCTTGAGAGTCTCTTGAACTGCAAGGAGGTCAAACCAGTCAATCTTAAAGGAAATCAACCCTGAATATTCATTGGAAGGACTGATGCTGAAGCAGAATCTCCAGTTATTTGGCCACCTGATGAGAAGAAATGACTCATTTGAAAAGACCCTGAAGCTGGGAAAGATTGAAGGCAGGAGGAGAAGGGGACAACAGAGGATGAGATGGTTGGATAGCATCACTGATTCAGTGGACATGAACTTGGACAAACTCCAGGAGATGGTGAGGGACAGAGAAGCCCCGGATACAACTTGGTAACTCAACAACAAATCATATATTTACATCATTTTAAGCAAAATACCTCATGAACGTGAATTTTTCTGTTCTTAGGAAAATTATAATACAACAACCCTGATGGTGCAAACACAAAGCAGTGACCCCAGCTCACCTAAACACAATGCAGGAAAGTCTTTGACTGTGTGGCTCACAATAAACTGTGGAAAACTCTGAAAGAGATGGAAACACCAGACCACCTAACCTGCCTCCTGAGAAATCTGTATGCAGGCCAGGAAGCAACAGTTAGAACTGGACATGGACCAACAGACTGGTTCCAGATAGGAAAAGGAGTACGTCAAGGTTGTATATTGTCACCCTACTTATTTAACTTATATGCAGAGTACATCATGAGAAACGCTGGACTGGAAGAAGCACAAGCTGGAATCAAGATTGCCAAGAGAAATATCAATAACCTCAGATATGCAGATGACACCACCCTTATGGCAGAAAGTGAAGAGGAACCAAAAAGCCTCTTGATAAAAGTAAAAGAGGAGAGTGAAAAAGTTGGCTTAAGCCCAACATTCAGAAAACAAAGATCATGGCATCTGGTCTCATCACTCCATGGGAAATAGATGGAGAAACAGTGGAAACAGTGTCAGACTTTATTTTTTGGGGCTCCCAAATCACTGCAGATGGTGATTGCAGCCATGAAATTAAAAGACGCTTACTCCTTGGAAGAAAAGTTATGACCAACCTAGATAGCATATTGAAAAGCAGAGACATTACTTTGCCGACTAAGGTCCGTCTAGTTAAGGCTATGGTTTTTCCAGTAGTCATGTATGGATGTGAGAGTTGGATTGTGAAGAAGGCTGAGCGCTGAAGAATTGATGCTTTTGAAGTGTGGTGTTGGAGAAGACTCTTGAGAGTCCCTTGGACTGCAAGGAGATCCAACCAGTCCATTCTAAAGGAGATCAGCCCTGGGATTTCTTTGGAAGGAATGATGCTAAAGCTGAAACTCCAGTACTTTGGCCACCTCATGCAAAGAGTTGACTCACTGGAAAAGACTTTGATCCTGGGAAGGATTGGGGCCAGGAGGAAAAGGGGACGACAGAGGATGAGATGGCTGGATGGCATCACTGACTCAATGGACGTGAGTCTGAGTGAACTCCGGGAGGTGGTGATGGACAGGGAGGCCTGGTGTGCTGCGATTCATGGGGTCGCAAAGAGTCGGACATGACTGAGCGACTGAACTGAACCCTGTTGGTTATTACTGTTTGCAGTAGCCTTAAACTATCACCATTCCTGAAAAAGCACATTTTCTTCACATATCTGAAATTGTGAACTCTATGTGGCATTGCTGGACCAGTCTGTTTAAATGAACTCATCTGAACTGAACAGAATAGAGAAAAAACAAGGAGCCCTAAACCCTTGTGATCCCACCAGTGACTTTGCCAGTCAAGTTTTTTTTAACATTCCAGGAACACCAGACAGCGGGGAGCTGCTTCCTGCCTTCTTGCTTTTTCCTGTGCTGCCTCTCTACCTGCAGTCTGCTCCCCACGCCATTGATCCTAGCCAGCTCCTGTTTATTCTTTCAGTCTAAGCCCAGCTTCACCTCTCCGATAAGTCTTCTCTGTCCTTTTCAAGCTGAGTTGGGTGCTGCACTTCTCTGACCCCCGCTCCTCATTCCCCTGAGCATTTCACATACCTCATTATAGCATCCTGACCTACATAGCAGATTCCCTGGAGGGACCAGGGCTTCTTGAGAACAGAGACTGGGTCTGCTATTTTTGTCTATCTTGCCTTAGCCCCTACCTTAAAGCCTGGCACATAGGTGTTCAATAATACTTATTGAATGAATAAATGAAGAAGACTGCTTACTGGGCTGTAACAGAAACTGACTATCTCAGTTTCTGAGATAGTCAGTTCTCAATGAGAAAACATTGAGACTCCAAATATATTTAAATATCTCTATTTTTCTCAATAATACTTTGAGAGTTATTACAGTACCTCTTGCTGATTGGGAAGAAAAACAATCCAACCCTCCAGAATAAACTGGACATGGATAAAATTATCTATACCTTAAATAACTCAAATGCCCATTCAGAACTGAAGTTTGTTTTTTTTTTTTTTTAAGAGAGTTGATTGTTTCTGGTCAAGCATCCAAAATATCCTCACTAAAAATAGAGATTTAGTTTGTGGCTAATGTCTGGGATTGATTAACAATTTTTACAAAACCTAGTATTTTAATAGTATTTATTGTTTTTCTCATAGTAAAAGTAATCCATACTCTTTATGGGAAAATATAGATGAGAAAAGAAAGATTATTGACATTTTCACAATGTGGAAATAAACACTCTTTATATTCTGATATGTGCAACACTGGGAACATATTATTGTTAGATTTTGCATCTTGCTTTTCAAAATTTATTATAATTTTCTCATGCCCTTATTATTATTTGAGTATTCTTTGAACACATGATTGGTGATTACTGCTTAATATTCCAGGAATCCAGCTCTCTATAAAAGGGCTAATGACTCCTTGCATGTAGTATGGACATTCACCATACCATCTCACAACTGTTTTTGAGCACAAGAAGGAACTACTCCATTTTAATATGTGGCATGATGCTCAATTAGAATAATTATAATGTTTCTTGTTGCACTCCTTAAATAAGTTCTAAAGAATTGTTCTGGGTGTACACATTGAGACAGCACCTTTAATAAAGACTTTCACTCATTCAACATTCATGCAATACCTAGGCATAGCCTGTTCATAGGTAAAGAAACCTGTTAAGGTAAACAAACAAAAGAAATTGTTTACAACTAATCTAACTTGGCTGTCTAGACATACTTGAATTTATCCCCAAACCTCCTAAGTATACCATCTGCCCAAATGTCCCTCTCAACTGCTGTCCTGCTGAATGAGGTCAAGACATTTACTTTTTCTGAGTCAGCTTTCCTATATTTAAAGAAAGTCTGGTGTTAACCAGCCCTCCAGGAAGTATAATTCCTAACTCATAAAACCCATAAAGTACAAGTAGTTCAGTGAATCTTGCCATGCTGGCTCCTGCTAACCCGTGTAGCAGAGGACAGTACATCTGTCAACATGCTGCGAAGAGCTCTGACCTCACCATGACCTGGCCTTGGGGGTTGCTTACAGCTCAGCAGAGAGAGAGAGCTGCCCCCTCGCTTACTGAGATCTGACTCAGGAAATCATCTGCATTCCCAGAAAAGTCCATTAAGAAATGTCAACATCACCAGTATAAGTCTCACTAAGCTCAAATTCCTTTGAAGAACACCTTAGGGTAGACTTGCTTGCCCAGTTTCAAAATTCTGGAGAGGCCAGCTTAAGCATATCTTTTGTTATTAGGGACGCTGATTCTCGTACAGGATGGATTTGTGTCATCCCCTTTTTGGAGAGCCCCTTCCCTTTAAAAATCTGCTGGGTGATTTTTTTGGTCTCCTTTGCTATCTATCTCCTCCCAGTCTAGCCTGGCAGCCTATTGGGTCCCAGCTTAAGAAACTGTTGGTTGTCCAATCCAGGCAAGATGACACCAGGATTACAAAGTCCAATCACTGATGAAATTACAAAATCCAAATGCACAGAAATTGTTTTGGAAGAGAATTTGCTTTGACAGGAAAGGGAAGTGAGAGAGCAATGAAAATTAATGTGCTGTGCCTGAATAGTATATAGTTTTTGAAACATTAATTGCTATTTGTTAGAAAGGCAGTCAACTCAGCTTAGCACAATGTTAATACTGTATTCTATGTGAAAAACATAAATTATCACGGTGATTTATTTAGGAAGTGCTGTTATAATTTAATCATTATCTCCTAGTAGTGCGGTTTTCTCAAGCAGGCATTTTACATGATAGGAATCGTATAAAGCAAGAGAGGACTGGTGCTGAAGCTGAAGCTCCAATACTTTGGCCACCTGATGTGAAGAGCCAACTCATCGGAAAAGACCCTGATGCAAAGGAAAGATTGAGGGCAAGAGGAGAAGGGGGCAACAGAGGATGAGATGGTTGGATGGCATCACTGACTCAATGGACATGAACTTGGACAAACTCTAGGAAAAAATGGTGATGGACATGGAAACCTGGCATGCTGCAGTTCATGTTCACAACTTTGTAACTAAACAACAACAATTAACATTTAGAATTTCAGTACATTATTTAAATTATAATTATCCACAAGCCCCACAGATCTTGTTATCTTTCTTCACCTTGGTGTAGCCGTGCAGGCAGAAGCTTAGAATGAACTTGAGATACCCTTTTCTTTGCATCGTTTCAATGTGGGATCGAGAAATGAAATGGACCAGAAGGATCTTAGTTGCTTCAAAGGCAAAACGCAGAAAACAAAACATGAACAACATGAGCTGTCTTCTAACTAGTCTTTTTTTTTTTTTAATCTTAATCAGCTGAGGCTAAAGGAATTTTCTATTTAGGTCTGTGGCCAAGTCAGTAAATTTGTCAACCTGCCCCAACCTTGTTTGCTAATTTTGCAACACGGTGACTATTCAAACATTTCCAGAATGCTCCATTGTATAACTGTAAAGGTGGTTGAGGCTGGATTGAAGACAGGGGGACGCCATCCATCAAGCAATTTCCTCAGCACATGTGGGTTATCGCCCTTCTCTTGGTCAGGGAGTTTTTTATTTTTTATTTTTTCTGAACAGAAAAGCAGAGCCTCTCCTTGGGGCCAGGCTGGGAAGCCTTTTGAGAACTCATATTTGAGAGGGTCCCAAAGTTAGACTTTTAGAAGGTATCATCAAATAAAGCTCTTCATAAAGTCACTTGTATTATATGTGTGTTGAGGTGTTATTTTGTGAAATAGGAACATTGAAAAATGTTCAGAAATCCCCTTTTGGATTTTTAAGAAATTTTAAAAGTATTTTTCAATCCTCTGCCGAAGAGGAATTAGAAAATTATTCATTTGTATTTCTATGTTTACAGTTAATTTGGTATGTGGTTTTTGAGGGTCATATTTATATTTTTTCTTCTAGTAGTCCTTATTTTCTTCTGTAAGTTGAGATTAATAATTTCATAACTATGAAGAGAGAGACCTATAGCACATCTATGCTTCCCTCTCTCTACAGATGAATCAAAGGACCTACATGCTCAGATCACCTCCAGGATAACACGAACTCTGTGATTTGAATGATTTAGGAAGAATTCTGCAACATTTCTATATGGTTTTTCTTCTCTTTTAAAAAATGTATTCATACTAAGACAGATAAGATGAAGAATTTGGAGGGCCAAAGAATGACATCAGTAAAGATCACAAATGCTCTTTGTCCCTGGAAGCTGGAAACCCAAAAGCCAGAGAATAAATCCTAAGTTAAAAAGAAGTAATCAAAGTCTTGTTTCTAATTGCAGTTATGATAGTGTCTTCCATTTCTAGGAATGGCTTGGTCATTGTAGATGATTACCTACAATACTATAAAAAAACAATTGGATTAATTCACATATTGTCTGTATTTGGAAGCACTAATATTGTAGGATAAGGACAGATCTATAATCTTGGCAACTGATCAACTGTATTCAATTTTGGATTCACAAATCTAAAACCTAGAAATTGTAAAAGATAACTTACTGAAGAATAAGGCCTAGTAAAGACAGTATAGCAATTGAGAGCATAACTTTGAAACATATATTCAGTTCAGTTCAGTCGCTCAGTCGTGTCTGACTCTTTGTGACCCCATGAATCGCAGCACGCCAGGCCTCCCTGTCCATCACCAACTCCCGGAGTTCACTCAGACTCACGTCCATTGAGTCCGTGATGCCATCCAGCCATTTCATCCTCTGTCGTCCCCTTCTCCTCCTGCCTCCAATCCCTCCCAGCATCAGAGTCTTTTCCAATGAGTCAACTCTTCTCATGAGGTGGCCAAAGTACTGGAGTTTCAGCTTTAGCATCATTCCTTCCAAAGAAATCCCAGGGCTGATCTTCAGAATGGACTGGTTGGATCTCCTTGCAGTCCAAGGGACTCTCAAGAGTCTTCTCCAACACCACACTTCAAAAGCATCAATTCTTTGGTGCTCAGCCTTCTTCACAGTCCAACTCTCACATCCATACATGAGCACAGGAAAAACCATAGCCTTGACTAGGCGGACCTTAGTCGGCAAAGTAATGTCTCTTCTTTTGAATATGCCATCTAGGTTGGTCATAACTTTTCTTCCAAGGAGTAAATAATAGTTGGTGGGAACTTGCTCAATCCAGAGAGCTCAACCCTGTGCTCTGTAAGAACCTAGAGGTGTGGGATAGAGGGGGTGGAAGGGAGGTTTAAGAGGGAAGGATATATGTATGCTTATGGCTGATTCACATTGTCGCAAGATAGAAATGAACACAACACTGTAAAGCAATTATCTTCCAATTAAAAATAGATTAGAAAAAGACCATGTAGCACAGAAGAGTTAAAAAGAAACAGAAGCAAGGAAAAAGGTAGGTGACCTAAAGGGAAATTAAAGTAGGAGCAAAGAAAAGCACTTGAATACAGATACAAAGGCAATACAAAATTATTAAAAATTAGGTGATTTTGTTTCTTAGTCATTACTGTTTCTACCCATATTCTTCCAATTTGGCTATAACCACATTGTATTTCCAAGCATTATTTTGTCCCATGACTAAAATTAGAAATTTGGGTACAATCATGAGAACAAGATGTTATCTTCCCTATGTCATTGCAAAATGCCATGGTAGTCTGGCTAAAGGATATATATATAGACCAATTTTTAACTTTATCCAGCTGGAACTTTTCCTTCGAAGATGTTGATGAAGGTAGAAATTTGAAACAAGATGAGTAGTGCTTTTAAATACAGGCAAGGAAAAAAAATCTGATTTAATGATGGGTAAGATCTGAATCAGTTTGAGTCGGAAAGTTTGTACTTTTACTAGATAACGTATTGGGACATACATTCTAGGATCTTCTCTGTACTGTTTGAAAATAAGAACCATAGATTGATGGGGTGCTGAAGTAGATGAGTTACCACTATATATTCTCTTTCTCTATATAAAGAAATATAAAGGTTTCATTACATGTTTCTTATTTCTGATAGAAGTATCACATAAAATTCACACCATGCGTTGTGAGCTGCTGCTGCTGCTGCTGCTGCGTCTAAGTCGCTTCAGTCGTGTCCGACTCTGTGCGACCCAATGGACGGCAGCCCACCAGGCTCCCCCATCCCTGGGATTCTCCAGGCAAGAACACTGGAGTGGGTTGCCATTTCCTTCTCCAATGCATGAAAGTGAAAAGTGAAAGGGAAGTTGCTCAGTCATATAGGACTCTTAATGACCCCATGGACCGCAGCCTACCAGGCTCCTCCATCCATGGGATTTTCCAGGCAAGAGTACTGGAGTGGGGTGCCATTGCCTTCTCCGGTTGTGAGCTAGTGAAAGTAATAAATAGAAACAATAATACAAGAAAGAGTCAAACTACCATTGACCCCACTTCAAATCCTTTTCATTTGCCTTCTCTTCCGTCATTATTCTCAGACAGGTAGATATCACCAAAGCCAAGCCATCAGTCGGCCTCTTCAGCATCCTTCTTGAACTGTTCTCCATGTCTACCCTGTCATCTCACCTGTATCCTTCCCTGCTGATTCTATGATTTTCTTCAGAAGCTTTCAAGAGATCTTGATCACAGAAATCTGAGTTCTCTAGATTTAATGCCTTTTATAGCCTAAAGTATTCCATTCCAATGTGTTTTTCTCTGAAAAGTCTCTGCTGCACCCAGACTAGTTTTCACTGTTGCCAGAATATGCTTCTAGCATTTCTACATTTTGCATCCAAAATGCCTCTCCCTTTCATCTCTACCCATTGGAATCTCACCCAGACTTTAAGGCCCTGTTCAAGATTAGTAGGTTCCCTCAAGTCATCTTGGATGATCTTAGCCCCTGGGGACTTTTCATCTTCTAGAGTCTGGGAGTATATGACATAATTCTGCTAATATTAATCATATTGTAATCTGAAAGCTGGGTATCTCTTTAAGTGGACATATACCTTGCAAACCAACTTCCCACTTCAACCAAGTCTCACCAACTTTCCACCTCAACCACCTCTGTTCTTGGTGGCACTTCTGTGAATTCCTTACCAAAAGGATAATAGTGTCTGTCATTTCATTGTTTAGACTTGCTTCATTATTCAGTATCCACATATTTTTCATTTTATTCATTTTGTAAAAGTTTGTACATATTCTGGTTCATTACCTCTTTGTACACTGATGCTTGTACCAAATTAGATCCTATCAGATTATGTGGCATTTTCATGTTTTAAAAATCAAAAGACTATAGACCTACTGTCAAATATATATGAAATTACATTATGATATGATTTAAGAAATATTCAGAACATAAAACTATAATGCTTAAGTCTGTATTTTCCTTGTAAAAAGAAAGTTACTATGAGTTTTGTCAAGACCAAACCATACATTTCTTCATTAATCTTTGCATATCCAAACATGTCAGATATCTAGGGAGAAAATAATTGCACAATAAAAAAGTTCCTAAGTCATTTTAATTTAGCCAACTTTTGTCAAGTTAGTTTTTACCTATGTATATTTGAGTTTTGAGTCAATGTCAGGAAAGTTTTCTGATAAGAATTTTGCATTTAGAGTAGGTTCTAAAAAAATATAAAACTCTTCATAGAAGTCTCTTATGTGTACTTTTCATTTTAATCCAGCATGCTAATTTGCTATAATTACTTAGTGAGCTTGAAGAACATAAGAATTATATGGATGTGAGCTAGTGAAAGTAATAAAATTGAGAGGTAAAACTGTAGGTATTTATTCATTTATTTCCACCCTATTTTGCATGAAGAAATACTATGAAATGAAATTGTACTATTACATGAAATTTTGCTAGAACACAAATATTTCATTTTCTAACAATTAGCTCAGGTTTTTGCTTTCTTAATTTTATACTCATCTGATAACTTTGCAAACAGAAGAAAATCTGAAGTTGGAAAGATAATAGTTAAATGATGAAAATAACTTGAAAAGAAATATTCTTTAAATTTAATCTGAAATTTAAATTAGTGTTGTTGTTGTTGGTCAGTTGCTCAGTCATGTCCGACTCTTTGCAACCCCATGGACTGTAGCTCATCGGGCTTCTACATCCTTCACCGTCTCCCGGAGTTTGCTCAAACTCGTGTCCATTGAGTCGGTGATGTCATCCAACCATCTCATCCTCTGTTGTCCCCTTCTCCTTCTGCCTTATATCTTTCCCAATCTCAGGGCCTTTCCCAATGAGTCAGCTCTTTGCATCAGGTGGCCAAAGTATTGGAGCTTCAGTTGACGACAAATTAGTGTATTTGTTATCATTTTTCCCCTAGACCATAATAATTTTCATCCGATCATGGATAAAGTTACAAGGTAACTGAAAAATAAAGAAGCTGAACTAAAAGACAAATGAAAGTAAACATACCATGTTAAAGTTAATAGACCAAATGAGCCTATTTGCAAAGGAAAAGAGAAACGGATAATTGGACACTTTGCTTAATGTTTAATTTCTTGCATCAACATAAGATTTTCTCAAAGAACAATGTTTAGTTGGTTGTTTTTTTTTTTTTTTCCAGAAATAGGAAATTGACACAACTGTTGCAATCTAGCATCTAGCATTTCTTTTGATTGGCTACTGGAGAGCTCATCGATGTTATAAATATTAAAAAGGCAAAGAACTCTTAATTCTGGACTGATTTTTTAATCTGTTTTCTCACTTAACTTTCAGAATGTTGTCTGCTTTATACATTTTCATAACAGAATGAATTATTTGCCAACACATTTTAACTCTTCTTATGATATATGGAAAATCAAGTAGATTTTTTTGAAAGGGAGAAAATGTCTGTTTAGAAATTCTCTAAAAACTCCAAATAATGTTTTACTTAGTCAGCACACTACCTTTGAAATGGTAGCAGAATCTGAAAGGGCTTATGTTTTCTAGCCTCACGTCACCTTCTGTAACTTGGTGCTGTTGTAAGTGTCTGTTATTCTAATGTAACATTTCCTCTGAATAAAATTGACGATTCCAACGAAAATAACTCTTCTGCTATTTAATACTTTCTACACTTTCTGATTGTAATAATTCATTAAGTAGTCTGATTCCATTATTATGGTATTACTTTAATTTGACTTCAGTTCATAAACCTCTAGAAAAATTAACATTTCAGATTTATCAGTCAACCAAGCTGTAGAATCTTGATACAGAAAGATACCGGTCAAGGTAAAGCTTTCAGTAAGTGACTACTTTGTTGTATAAAAGCCAAAATTCTAAAAGCAAACAGAAATTGGTGTAACTGGTGTTCAATCCGAGTGTACAACAGTAAACTGATTTAGCTTCTCTATTTTTTTAAGAGTGACGCAAGTTGGACAGAGGGAGGTGTTGGGGTGAGGGGTTGGTGGTGATTGGCTTGTCTAGCTCACTCCCACTGGTCTTTAAATCATTGTCTAGGTCCCCAAAATTTCACATAAGTCAACTCTGCCACAGGGGTCTGCTATGCCACAGAATTCTGGAAAGATTGCACAGGACTGGATAAATAATTAAGGTAAAGCTGATTTTACATGAAAACTTACAATGTTGAAATAATGCTTCATTTCTTATTTTTATGGTATTGATTATTTATTACTTTTCTTATAAAAAATCTATTCAATATAATGTCAAATACTGAAATTATTTACCCAGATCCTGGGAGGAGACTCTGGAATGAAGAGTTGACACAGTTTGTCTTAGGAAAAAGTATACCAGTTGAGATGTACACTCTTAGTGTTATTAAGGATTTTCTTTATCTTAAAGACGAAAACACCCACCAGAACTTAGTTTACTCAAAGAAGGAGCATCATACCACTACAGCAGATGTGAAAGGCTAAGTGTTTGGGTGGCGTCGTTTTCAAAAGAAAAAAAAAATGTTGTGTCTTAGCTTATGTTTTTATGTAACCGTTTTAGTGAAGGAGTATTTTTACAGCAAATTTACTGGGAGAAACTGACAGATCAGTAGAATATAAGCAAAGCTTTAGATATAGAAAGGCTGGAATCAGATATCTAAAAATTAGATCTGTACTCCTCAAATGTATTTACCAGACAGCAGGAGAATTCTCAATGTATTTTGAGCTTCTTATAGAGCATATGGTGATTATTTTAATTAAATGTCTAGGTGATAACGAAACTGTTTTATAACTCCGTGAAAAAATATTTTAAATGATGATATACATCATATTCATACACAATTCACTGACTAAGTTTTATTCTTGACAAACTAAAAAACAATTTAGGTATGTTTCCTAGAAAAGATAGCCATTTGTTTTACAAGACAACATCTGCCATTTTTTCAGATTTATATTTAGATAGTGTTTTGGGATTTTCTGGAAAGTCTTTCTACTTCTAAGAATTATATCAGTAACATTTAAGTAACATTTAGTTTTGAGAGCTCAACTCTTGACTTTTCTTAAACTATGTTATACAGTGTGCTTTAGGGGTTATTGAAGCTATTATTTTTAATATATGAGTTAATTTTTTAAAAGTTAAATAGTTTATTTCAGAAGGAAAAAAGTACCTCCGCAGGTGGTCCAGTATGTATTATATAGAATATAGACATTTAGAACTTAATATATCCATAATTTATGACAGATTATTAAATATTATGCATTAACATGGATAGCATAAGTTCACTGTGTAATATTAAATATGCTACATATTGAGGTACACTTCTGGAAACAAACTACTGTTTGGAAAAATAGGAAATAAAATTTATGCAGGAATTTAAGGTATTTCTTAACATTAAGATGACTAGAGAATCTATGTCTTTTTCTAAGAGCAGACCTAGAAAATTTATAAGTGAAATAATGTATATGGATTTTATGAATAGTCCTTTATACTTCATTAAAAGGCTGCTTTAATTCTTATATTAACAAGCATGTAATATTCTTACCAAAGGGACAAGACCTCAACATACAGTAAATTCTTTTAACTTTCCAGTTCTCCCTTGATATTATTTCTAAGCTATGTCTAAGTAGAGGAAGGGAATGAAAAGGCTAAAATATTAGTACCAGCAATACGAAGTTGTCAAGTGAATGTGTACACGCTTAGTCACTCAGTCATGTCTGACTCTGAGACGCCAGTGACTATAGCCCAGCAGGCTCCTCTGTCCATGGCATTCTCCAAGCAAGCATATTGGATTGGATAGCCATTATCTTCTCCAGCGGATCTTCCTAACCCAGGGATCAAACATGGTCTCCTGCCTTGCAGGGAGATTCTTTACCATCTGAGCCACCAGTGAAGCCCAAGTCAGGTGAATACAGTTTTGCTATTATTGGCAGTTTCTTTTGTAAGATGTCCTTCAGACTGACAGTGAATGCTTTTATGAAAGCTGATTTCTGTGAGAAATCATGCCAGAGACTAATGAGTCATCTGAGTTTCAAATGTGATTAGAATGACATTGTTGGGGAAATTGTTTAAGAGAATTTTACATAAAAGTAATATTAGATTCATTTCATTGTCAAATCTATATTCATTTATCCAAGATATATTTTGGATGTGGATTTAAATCAGCTCCTTGGATGCAAGATAATTTGGCTTTTAGAAGTTGTGGTTGGTGGTGGTTTAGTCACTAAGTCGGGTCCAACTCTTGTGACCCCATGAACTGAAACCTGCCAGGCTCCTTTGTCCACGGGATTTCCCAGGCAAGAATACTGGAGTGAGTTGCTGTAGGATCAGCAACTTCCTGCTCACCCAACCGAAGGGTAAAATCTGCTACCTGAACCCAGACTTCAGAGTAGATTCATCAGAACTGGACTGGCATGAAAAACAAATAGCAATGGTGGGAAATTTAGCTCCTTTTGTGCTTTCATTTATCAAGTAAAATAAATGTTTATAAATAATACTACAAAGAAATGTTATATATAATGTTTAATAACTAAAAGTTGAATGTAAGGAATCAGCTATTTAGGACATTCAGATAAGTATGATGAAACAAAGACTTCTAAATGGTGATAGTGTTCCAAATACTTCTGTTTCAAAGTTTGATTTTGCACCTTCATGAATGAATAAAATAAAATGGCAATGCAGAAGATCACCGGACTCAAATATCCAGTCTGTTTCGGCAAAATCTCTATTGCAGAGAAACCTAACTTCATTAGCAAGACAGGCTAGACTATAGAAAGTTCTGTCAAACCAAATCTGGTTTTTCTTTTGAAGAATTTTGAACATTCTTTGTATAGCAAAGCTGCTCTTCTTCTTGGGAACCAGAAGGGAACATTTCTATTTCACTTTGAAATGTTAACCTATAAAGCTATAATAAGAATTGTACTTGCATTTATAAAGGAGG
This sequence comes from Capra hircus, assembly GCF_001704415.2. Lineage (NCBI taxonomy): Eukaryota > Metazoa > Chordata > Mammalia > Artiodactyla > Bovidae > Capra > Capra hircus. The sequence continues at coordinate 32,984,684 of NC_030812.1, forward strand.
TCATATAAAATCACCTTGGTCTTCGAAGAACGTGTCACCAGGCACTGTGCTAGATAATGGAAAATGTGTGTAGTCTACAAACCTGGCCTTGTCCCGCCTTCATGAAATTGTTTTTGCCTAGCAGAGGAGACAGTTATTAATATTTATCAAACAGTCATACAATTCAAAATGTAAGTTCAAAGTGGATGAGTTTGTAAGGAAAAGGAGGCCATGTTCCATGGGGGAATCTAATTTAGACATGTGGCATTTAAAGATTTTCAGGTTCTTTTAGTTAACTGTGGGAGACACTTTGTTAAGAATGTGGGGAAGGGAATTCCAGGCAGAGGGAACAGCAGGTTAAAAAGGTCTCGAGGTGGCAATGAAGAAATGAGAGAAGCCCAGTGAATCTAGTGAGTAAAGGGGCATGTGATTCAATGCAGGACTCAAGAGCTCTGTCTGGGTTAAACTATATAGAGCCTTATAGCATGTTAGGAAATGTGACTTTATTCTGAAAGGTAATGAGAAAAATAATTTTGGGTCCTTCAACATGTAGTCATTTGGATTAACATAATGGGCATGGAGAGAAAAATAAATTAATTTTAAATAAATGTTGCAAGAAAGATTGATATGGTGATAGATTGAACATGGGAGAGGGGGCACAGTATAGAGAGGGGGAAGTATCTATAATGATAACCAAATTCCTCTTTTTCTTTTAATATTTATTTTATTTATTTGGCTGCACTGGGTCTTAGTTGCGACACACAGGATTGCAGCATGTGGGATTCAGTTCTCTGACCAGGGATTGAACCCAGGCCCCCCTGCATTGGGAGCACAGAGTCTTAGCCACTGGACCACCTGGGAAGTTCAGCCAGATTCCTCCTATTGTTACTGAAAGGTGTATGGCCTCCGGCTGCTTGACCCCCAAAAGCCAATGAATAGACAGGTTGGGGGAAAGGAAAGTTTGCTTTATTTCAGATGCTGGCAACTGGGATGGGGTGGGGGAGGGCGGACATCTGTCCAAAGGCCAACTCCCTGCCCCTGCCCCTACCATCCCTGAAGAGCAGGGGATTAGAGCTTTTATAGACAGAGAGAGGGAGCTATGCTCAAAAACAGCACAGTCAGCTCTGACAGTCATCTTCAGATTGATCCTTGGTGGTCTAGTCAGTCTCATCTTGGTTGTTTTAGGTACAGTTAATCTTCAGTTCCAGGGTCCATTTGTTCCCATTTCTTTGTGGCCAATTCTCAGAATTGCGGCAGCTCATGTCTTGGGTACAGTCTAGTCATCATTTAGTTAATTCTTCCACCTGATGTTTGAGTATCTGTAAGACAGCTCTCTTGCCTGGAAAATCCCATGGACGGAGGAGCCTGGTAGGCTGCAGTCCACAGGGTCACAATGAGTCAGACACTTACTGAGTGCACTTTCACTTTTCACTTTCATGCATTGGAGAAGGAAATGGCAGCCCACTCCAGTGTTGTTGCTTGGAGAATCCCAGGGACGGTGGAGCCTGGTGGGTGGCCATCTGTGGGGTCGCACAGAGTCAGACGCGACTGAAGGGACTTAGCAGCAGCAGCAGCAGCAGCAGCACCAAGACAGCTCACAAGATATGGCTCAGAATATTATTTATAGCCCTTGAGAAAGAACTGAAGGTCCTTGACTATGCTTAATGACTACATTATTATTATTATTTGGTCTCCTTTGACTATTTTCCTTTGTTTCTGCATTTTTCACTTCTCTGATTAAACTTACTCTTTAACTAAAGTCTTCCACAGGCAGAAGGCAGGCAGAGGACAAGGGGAGGAGGGCAAGAACTATTGGGTCTTGCTCTGTTTCACTGTGAGCACTTCTTATGAAGTGCCATGTACTGAGATAGGGAGCAGCAGAAGAATCTATGGCTATGAAAACTAATATATTATATATTATATTATGAAAAGGGCTCCCCTGGTGGTTCAGACAGTAAAGAAGCTGCCTGCAATGCAGGAGACCCAGGTTTGATCCCTGGGTCAGGAAGATCCCCTGGAAGAAGGGAATAGCAACTCACTCCAATATTCTTGCCTGAAGTTTCCCATGGACAGAGGAGCCTGCCGGGCTGCAGTCCATGAGGTCGTGGAGAGTCAGACACGACTGAGCAACTGAGCACACACACACATATTATGTTACTATATTTTTCAATCATAGCATTGTTCTTTTCTAGTCTCCCCAGGGAGTGATTCATTGATTAGTTTAATAAGTATTTATTCAGAGAAAAAAGTAAAGATTATAATATAGGAGCTTGTTCAAAAATCTGTTTTCTCTACTAAACAAAATTCATCAGGTATAGGGATTCTGCCTTATTCATGCTTTATCTTTCATAGTTTCTGGCTTATAGTTCATTCTCAGTATTTGTTGAATAAATAAATAAATACCATCTTTATACACTTTCATGTTGATTAATCATGTGTTAAGGTTTAGCAATTATGCTGTAGTCTAAATGCTTCAAAGGGCCTACTTTGTGCATCAGGCAAATGACTCAGTGTATCTAGTTTCTCGTAATGTCCTAATTCATTTAAAATTGTGCTTTTAGCTGTTGTTCCCTTAAAATAGATCATAATAGAATCTTCAGAGCTAAAGATATGAGCTGTGAAACTGTGTTCTAAATTAGGTGAGAAGATGCCCTTTGAGCAGGACCAAAATTAGGATTAGGGGCCATTCTTCATGCAATCTGTCTTATCAGACAAATGGCCTGAGGTGGTAGAGAACTCAGGGGGACCCAGAAACTGAAAGGAGGCCAAAGTACCTAGAACAGTGAGGTGGGAAGAGTGTGGAAGGAGTGAAATTAGGGGTAGAGGGACCATGTGGAACTTGTGGGCATGTGGAGAATTTTATATTTTATCCTAAGAGTAAAGGGGAGACAATAGAGGATTTTATGCAAATAAGCGACATGATCTAAGTTTCGTTTTTAAAAGATCAATATGCCTGTTTGTAGAAAATGAATGAGAAGGGGGAGGGTAGGCAAGAAAGGATGAAGGTATCGATTATGATTGTTGGAATTGACAATGTAAGAAAGTTTGGACAAAGCTGATGGTGGAAGCAATAGAAGGAAGTGGACTAATTTAAGAAATATTTTAATTGTTGCAAAATCAACTAGACTTTAGAAAGGAATAAATGTTAAGGATGAAAAATTAGAAGCCTGATATTTCTGATGTGAAGATCTGGATAAATGGTGACAACATTCTTTGGATTGGAAATATTGGAAGAAGGAGGAACTGTCACAAGTTAGATTTTAGGCACAATGAATTTGAACTGCCTTTGAGATACACAAATGTATATACATCACTGGACACATGTAACTGGAGGTCAGAATGAAGCCCTGGGCCAGAACTGTGACTTAGAGAGTCCATGGTTTATGAAGCCTTGAGTAGATTGGAACAAGGGGAGTTTAGGACCTATCCTTGAGGAATTCAAGCAAAGAAACTTCAAATGAAATGATCCTTCTTAAAGGAACAAAATCACAAGAGATCTGTAAAATAATAAAACTCAGCATTTAAAAAACTCAGATCATTGCATCCAGTCCCAACACTTAATGGCAAGTAGATGGGAAATTAATGGAAACAGTGAGAGACTTTATTTGGGGGGGGGGAGGGGCTCCAAAATCACTGCAGATGGTGACTACAGCCATGAAATTAAAAGAAGTTTGTTCCTTGGAAGAAAAGCTATGACCAACCTAGACAGCATATTAAAAAGCAGAGACATTACTTTGCCAACAAAGGTTTGTCTAGTCAAAGCTATGGTTTTTCCAGTAGTCATGTATGGATGTGAAAGTTGGACTATAAAGAAAGCTGAGTGCCGAAGAATTGATGTTTTTGAACTGTGGTGTTGGAGAAGACTCTTGAGAGTCCCTTGGACTGCAAGGAGATCAAGCCAGTTAATCCTGAAGGAAATCAGTCCTGAATATTCATTGGAAGGGCTGATGCTGAAACTGAAACTCCAACACTTTGGCCACCTAATGCAAAGAACTGACTCATTTGAAAAGACCCTAGTGCTGAGAAAGATTGAAGGCAGGAGGAGAAGGGAATGACAGAGGATGAGATGGTTAGATGGCATCACCAACTCGATGGACATGAGTTTGAGCAAGCCCCGGGAGTTGGTGATGGACAGGGAAGCCTGGCGTGATGCAGTTCATGGGGTTGCAAAGAGTCAGACATGACTGACTGAACTGTACTGATCAGCAACAAATGGAAGTTTTAAGAATCCCTACAAGCCAGGAAGCAGATAGGGGTGGAAAACCTGTGAAAGAGAAAAGGAACCAGGGTAAACCAGGTAATTGGGCTTTTTCCAGAGGCAGTCTAATAGGAGTTCCAAGTTAAGTCAATATACACAAAGAGGAGGCATGATTCAGGAGCAACCAATGACCACATGTTCACCAAGGAACTTTGGTTTGGACTCTTCATCTGTTTGGGCTGCCTTTTTTGGTAAAAAAATAAGGCTGCAATCTAGTCTGTAAAGAGAACCTAAGAATGGACTCTATAATAGATAGTAAGACCCCCACAGCAGGCAAAGAGAGACAACAAGCAAAAATGGAAGCTCCACCAAGAGGAAAATACATCATTGCATTTTACTCCCTGAGGAGCCTTGTCTACAGTGCCAGCTATGTCTGGGAGTGGAGTCCTGCAGTTGCTCTGCAGACAGATTGACTACATAGATGCCACTTACCCCAGACCTGTTGTTTGCTGTTTAGTCACTAAGCTGTGTCCAACTCTTGCAACCCTGTGGAATGCAGCCTGCCAGGCTCCTCTGTCCATGAGATTTCCCAGGCATTCCTTTCTCCAGGGGATCTTCTCCACCCAGACATCAAATCTGCAACTCCTGCATTTGCAGGCAGATTCTTACAGAGGACCTACAAGGGAGCAATCTCTCAGTGGAATGAGCCTGTAAGATTTCAGAGAAACCCCAAGTACTAGCTTTCTAAGTTAACCAATATACTCTTCATTCATAAATATGAACAGATAACCTAGGATCATTAAGAATTTCAGGAAAGCCAGGCAAATGGAAGAGAAGAGCCAAGATGAACAAATAGAACAACTCCAGGAAAAAATACATAATTTAGGGAAACTTAAAGAACTTAATGTTCAGGAACTTTCTCTGAACATTGAGTAACAAAATGGGAAATAAAGAGAAAATCTTGGCAATAGAGATAAAGAGGGCCAGTACATGACTAATACAAGTTTCAAAGGAAGGGGAAAAATTTTAAAATGGTAGAACATTTTTATCAGAAGAAAGATACAAGTCTCTTAAATGAATGGGCTCTCCATGTGTGGATTAAGATGAATTTTTAAAACTACTCATATCTAGTTACATCCTGGAGAAATTTCAGATTTTGTTAAAGAAGAAAATTCTAAAACCTTTCAGAAGAAAATAAAAATTAAACAAAGAGATGAAAATCTGATTTATCAGAGGAAGCTGAAAGTCAAGAGACAAAGGTTTTCAAGCTTGTAAAGGAAAATGATTTTGAATCTAGAATTCAAACAATCAAAAAAGTTTGAGAATAAAGTAAAGACATTTTCCAATATGAAACAACTCAGGAATTCTATTTCTGGACTTATTGTATGAAAAAGTTATTCAAGGGAGTATTTTAGCACAATGCAAAATGAATTGAAGAAAGGAGATAGCTTGGCATTCAAGAAACATGGGCAGCTGAATAAGACCCAGAAGAGGGAGGAGGAAGCCCTTCAGAAAGTAAAGGTGTGGATAATTTGCTTCCAAAATTCTAGTGCATGCCTGCTAAGTCATTTTAGTCATGTCTGACTCTTTGTGACCCCATGGATTGTAGGCCACCAGGCTCCTCTGTCCATGGGATTCTCCAGGTAAGAATACTAGAGTGGGTTGCCACACTCTTCTCCAGGGGATCTTCCCAATCCAGGGATTGAACCTAAGTCTCTTATGTCTCCTGCACTGACAGGCAGGTTCTTCACCACTAGCGCCACCCTGGGAAGCAAAAGTTTTAGTAGTAAAAGATTATATTGCCTTCATTATGTAGTCAAATATGCCACTTGGTTCTTTGGGCATACTATTTACACAATTGTAATGTTGTAAATTCTTTGGCATTGCCTTTCTTTGGGATTGGAATGAAAACTGACCTTTTCCAGTCCTGTGGCCACTGTTGAGTGTTGCCAACAAAGGTCCATCTAGTCAAGGCTATGGTTTTTCCAGTGGTCATGTATGGATGTGAGAGTTGGACTGTGAAGAAGGCTGAGCACCGAAGAATTGATGCTTTTGAACTGTGGTGTCGGAGAAGACTCTTGTGAGTCCCTTGGACTGCAAGGAGATCCAACCAATCCATTCTAAAGGAGATCAGCCCTGGGTGTTCTTTGGAAGGAATGATGCTAAAGCTGAAACTCCAGTACTTTGGCCACCTCATGTGAAGAATTGACTCGCTGGAAAAGACTCTGATGCTGGGAGGGATTGGGGGCAGGAGGAGAAGGGGACAACCCAGGATGAGATGGCTGGATGGCATCACCGACTCGATATGTGAGTCTGAGTGAACTCTCGGAGTTGGTGATGGACAGGGAGGCCTGGCGTGCTGTGATTCACGGGGTCGCAAAGAGTCAGACACGACTGAGCAACTGAACTGAACTGAACTGAATGTTGTAAATTACAGCATGGCTATGTTGTAAATGCTGATTTTTTAGGTAAATTATGAGAGTTTTATTTTACAGAATAGATGACATTATCATGAATCTTAACATTGTAGAAGTATTTCATGAGCTGAAACAATTAGGAGTGTGGAGAAAGCAATTAGGACTATAGAAAGAAGTATGTTAATTTCCTTATATTTCCTAAGTGTCAGTTTAGAGTTGATAAAACCAAGTCAGAGAGGTTTTAGTGAATAGTTTAAATTTAGAATGACTTACTTTAAATGAAGAAGTAAAAACAGTAACTGTCATTAGTGATTGCTATTGGGAAGTGAAACTGATACTGCGTGATACTGTGGGATGTTGAGACAAGTTTTGTACTCATTTAATACAAGTTTCCACTTTTTCTTTTAATTGTATGCTTCTCTCTGGTGCTTCAAAGATTTCTCTCTTTATCTTTGATGTTATATACTTACACTACTTTTTATTAATGAAAATATTCATTTTTCTTCCTCCTGCTGGAAGTACTGTGTGGTTTTTTTGAATCCTGAGAACTACTCTCTTTCTTTAGTTCTCAACAATTCTTTGTCCTTTTTGTCTCTCATCTCACAATTCTTTCATATTAGAATAACTATTCAGACATGTTTAACTTTTTACTTCTGTTTTTCTTCCACATGTCTCTTAACTTCATATTTTTCTTTCTTTCTTTGTGATATAATTTGAGTGATTTCCATCAATCTATCTTCCAGTTTCATTACTCTCCCTCCAGCTGAGTTTTTTTTAATATGATTATATATTTTATTTTTAGAATTCTTTTTGTCTTTTTCTCGAACCAGTCTGATCTTCTATTGTGTTCATAATCTGTTGATGTTATTTCTTATTTCAAATCTTTTATTACTTTTTATTATATGAATGTTATAGTCCATTTTATTTTTTCTTTTATCATAAAGTCCGTTTTCAATTACTTTGCAGTTTGTAGTCACTCAGGTGTGAATTATTATTACTTCTTGTGCCCTCTGACTCTCCTAGTGAGTTTCAGTTTCCATACGTGATTTGCAACTTTTGAAATCATCTTAATCAAGGGTTGTCCTCCACAGATGGGCTGCTGCAGCACTGGATTTATGGAGTCGTTCTTATTTGCCAGGGAATTTATGGATTCCATGCATACTGGAGCAATTTTTATGTTAGTTTTTCTGCTCAGGATTTCCTTATGAAATGGTAGTGTATGTTTCAGAACCAAACCTTCCAAGAGTGATAGTATTTTTCCCAATATATTGATTCAATAAGAATTGAATGAAACTGATGGTAAACATTTCAGAATATTAACATTAATGGATTCATAGCAATTTTTTTTGCACAGTAGTAGTCTACCCCTTTTCACTTAACTGAGGAAAATGAGGTTAAAAAAAGTTAAATGTGCTGAGATCCAGTGAATTAAAGGCAGAGCAAAGTCTAAAAGCTCGATCGCTTTCTTGTTAAAATGCATTTCAACTTTGCATAGAGGCTGACTGAGGCTGATTCAAAAATAAACTTGTACTTACTTTTGTTACTGTTCTTAACTTTGGTTTCATGATCCAAGTGCCTGAAAAGTGGCGTCCTGAGCCTGACGCTACCTTGTGTTGCATGTTATTAAGTATTTTGATGGTGTTAATTCTTTCATGCCCGATTAACAGATTAAAGCAAAATTAACACAGTCATTTTCTGTGTTACTGTTGGTGGAGACACTGTCAGATTCTACCTTGGCAGATCTTTCTTTATCAACAGTTTACCATTGTCACCCATTTAAGTAATACAATTTGCTAACAAATACCTAAAGTTTCTTGAAGACTGCTACCATGTCTTAAGATTTATTTTTTTCTTCCTACAGTGACTATTAAAGCCCCTGCCATTGAAAAAACATTCTATAAATACCAGCTAATTTGGCAATTTATTAAGAATTTTTCTTTTTCTCTTTCATTTTCTTTCTTTCTTTCTTTTTTTTTTTTTTTTGGTATTGGGTAATGGAAACTTTGGAGACATACTTTGTGAATTTTTCAGGAATTTATTTACTTTTCATGTTTTTACAGAGAACATACACGAGTAGGTGGTTTGGATTTATTTATCTAATTTAAAGAAATTTATAATGACTTATCTTGCGTTCTGTTTGCAGAACAGAGTGTTCTGAACATAACACCAAGTAGAAGAGCCTCAAGCTGAAGGTACAGTATCTTGTTTACACTGAAGGAGCTTGTGTGTGGACAAGAAAGCGCTGACAGCTCAAATGGACCCCATGGAACTGAGCAATGTCAACATCGAGCCTGATGATGAGAGCATCAGTGGAGAGAGTATTCAAGACAGCTACACCGGGATGGGGAATTTAGAAAAGGCAGCAATGAGCAGGTATGGGGTTAAAATGATGGGGCTCCATGGAAAAACGAGAGGCTTATGGACATGGAAAACAAAACTTTTGTTGGGGAGAACTGAGTTTATCACCTATTTGAGAGATAACAATGATGTTGATGTTAACACATCAACTCTCTGATCCTGAAGTACACATTGTTATATCATATTGTATGTCAGTCCTTTGTATCATCGCTTCTCGGGCTTTTGGCTAAGATCAAGTGTAGTCCTTTGTATGATTACTTTAAAATTGCAGTTACAGTGTTCTTGTTCCTATTAATAATATATAATAATTTAAATTATAATTAACATACCACTTCTCTTACCTGTTGGGTTATTCTCTCAGGTTCCTTTTCTGACTGCTCTGTTAAGTGTTTCTACATCTCCAGAGTTCTGCTGAGATTCTTCTCTGGCTAAAAATGTCCTTTGAGCAAGTTTATTCACAATCATCATGGCTTCACCCACTGAACATATGCCATATTTCAGCCTGTTAAACTTCTCAACTGAATTTCAGATCATCATATCCAACTGTTTACTATACATCTCTACTGGATGACTCATGCGTCTGAATTGCCTCCTTGATTAAGTTACACTTGTGATGTCTAATATTGAACTCTTGTCATCCTCTTCAAAATTTTCCCTTCTTCTAGCAATTTCATCTTGGTGAAAGCCATCAGCATCATTCAGCAACTCAATCAAAGGGCCTTTGGTATCAACTTTGACTCATCCCTTCTGCCGAACTGCATGTACAATGTTTAACTATATCCAGTTGTTTCTACCTCATTAATGTTTCAGATCCACCCACTTGTCTATATCCAGTCTATTGCCATCTTGCTTTTGTCCCTCATCATCTGTCACTCATCCACTAGAACAGCCGTGATTAGTCCCCATCTTACTGTTTACTCACTTCCAACTAGCCCTCCGTATTCCTTGCAAAAGTAATCTTTTACAATTTCAAATTGACTCATGTCCTATCCTAAGGTAAACCCTTTGAGTGCTTCCTCAGTAGCTATGAGAGAAAGATTATACTACACATTGCTTGGCATATGAAGCCTTTCATGATCCAGCCCTCACCTAGCTCTCCTCTTCATCCCTTGCCCTGTTTATGTGCTGTTTTCTAGCCTTGCTGAGCCACTCAAAACTCGTGTTCCTGCATTCACTCTGCTCTGTCTGCCTGGAATGCCCTGATTTAAGTATTACCCACTCACCTTCCCCCTTTTTCTCTACTGGCTGCACTCTCTCTTCAAGACTCAGCTCAATATCAGGTCTCCCATGAAGCCATCCTCCAGTTAGAAGTGATCACCTACTTTGTGCACCTTCTCCCTACCCAGATGTTTGTGATGCCAGTACACCAGGTTAATGGCACTGCCTGGAACAGAGTAGCTGCACAACTGTTACTGATAAGTTTAGTAACTTCTTACAAAATACTATATAACACAAATTATTCATGATTTAAGATATTCAGAAGTGAATTTTTTATTAAATCTAGGTCTGGAGTAGAGAATATTATCCTCAAATCAGGATATCTTATTGCATTCACAACACCCAGGAAGGGTGTCAGGAGGAAGTGCTCTTCTTCCTCCAGGAAGCCAGCCCAGTAAACATTAGTGTTGTTGGATAAGAGAGGCCATGGAGATGTCAACATGACTCTTTGTGGGTTGGGTGACTCTTTTTTTTTTTAGCATAATATATTTTAAAATTTTTAATTAGAGGGTATTTTACAAGATCATGGTTGTTTCTGCCATACATCAATATGAATCAGCCCTGGGTATACATATGTCCCCTTCCTCTTGAAATCCTTCCCACCTTCCTCCCCGTCCCATCCCTCTGGGTTGTCACAGAACACCCGCTTGGGTTCCCTGTGTCACACAGCAAATCCCCACTGGCCATCTGTTTCATATATGGTAACATATAGGTTTCAGTGATACTCTCTCCATTCATCTCACACTCTCTTTCCTGCACTGTGTCCAAAACTCTGCTCTTTATGTCCGTGTCTCCTTTGCTGTCTAACAAGTAGGCTCATCAGTATTATCTTTCTAAATCCCATATGTGCATGCATACTAAGTCACTTCAGTCGTGTCTGCCTCTTTGTGACCCTATGGACTATAACCTACCAGGCTCCTCTGTTCGTGGGATTCTCCAGGCAGGAATACTGGAGTGGGTTGCTGTGCCCTCCTCCAGGGGATCCTCTTGACCCAGAGATCAAACCCAGGTCTCCTGTGTCTCCTGCATTGGGAGGCGGGTTCTTTACCACTAGTACCACATGGGAAGCCCAGATTCCATATATATGTATGTTCATGTACAATATTTGTCTTTCTCTTTCTGACTTACTCTTGAGGAGGCACAACATGGTAGAACCAGGGCTTTGGAATCAGCAGAGGAGTCATCTGACTTTGGAGAAGATATTTATCTTCTTTGAGCTTCAGTGGAAAATGCAAAATGGCAAACCAACACCTACTTTGCTGAGGATTAAATGAGTGCCTTTGAGATAGATGATACTCAGTCAACTCTTGTTTTTTTCCACTCCATTTCATTACTCAGGAAATTGATCAAATCCAAGGGCTCTTTTGTTTCTGAGAAAGGTGCATACAGATATGAGCCTTGTGGAAGTGGCAGAGCTGAAGGGGACAGGGTCCTAAGAAGAGTCCTACAGAATCATTAGATTTGGTCCTTTGAAAGCCAGCATGAAAAGAGCAAGAATGCTTTTGTCAGCTTCAGGCAGTGTGTTCTGGAACACTTACAAGGACTTAGCTTGTAAGTCCTGACTCTAGTGGGTCATTATTTTGCAATTTTATGATCATTTTTAAAAGATGGGTTTGTTTATATTTGGTTTGATCTCTTAAATATAAATTTTGGGAAAATTCAACATAATGCATTTATTTGGAATCATTATACTTATGTTTTCAATATATGCTAGGCTTGATATTAAATCACTGAAGATGCTGGGGACATTTCTCATATATTTTATACAATCTTGACGTGTTTTATGACTACAATTCATCTCATACCAAAATAAGAACATGCAAATGCCTCAAAAGAGAAAGTCTATTTACTTTTACATTTAAAACTTTAAAATTACTCATAGGCTAAAGGATTCTAGCTTATTGATTAAGGTTAAAAAGAAAATGTTGTATATTCCAGAGTTTAAATCTAGATGACACCTTTATTTTTATTATCATTAGGCCCATTTGGGGCTCTGTTTCATCTTATCTTTTCTGTTTTCAACTATGAACATTATGTACCAGTCTCCACATAGCAAGTATATTAACTACAGACTATTAAAATAAAGCACAAAAGGGAGGAAGGAGTACAGAGATGGAGGAAGACAGCCTCTGAGGGCATTATTCTTCCTTCAAGAGATAGGAGAAAAATGACAGGAAATATTCCTAACTTGTACACCACGTGGTTCAAGAAAAGCCACTTCCCGGGTTTTAGAAAAGTGCATGAAACTTTGTGATTTTGTCTTCGTGATCTATCTAGTTCTATCTGCACTTTATATTGTTCTCTGTTCTCAAAAAGTAGCCTCTTTGTCCCTCTTTCTCATAAGATATTTTCAGGCTTAACTTCTAAGAAATAATTTGCACAGATCTATAATAATTATTTTACCTTTTTTATTTCTAAGGGTTACTTTAAAAAAACTCCAATTATTTTATCTTACTCTCTCATGCAAGAAATGCCTTAAAGTTGCAATTCATCTAATAATGAAGCACTTTTAAAAAAGCATGCATATTTGAGCATTTCCTATCATCGAAGGCCTATGTGACATTTTCCAGTTTCAAAATGCAGTGGTGGCAGCTGAACTCATTAGTCAAACGTTCAGAAACGTGACTGGTACTAGCTTCGTATCCTCAAATCTTCCTGTCCTCACATCCTTCATATCTCTGGCATACAGCTTCAGCTGCCAGCCAGTGCTGCCATGGGATGTGCAGCCTCCAGCCTGCACCAAGTAGCCCACTACCGCAGTGCTTAGTGGATTTGCGCCGCTGGGTCTCTTCAGTCGTGCCTGACTCTTTGCGGCCCTATAGACTATAGCCCGCCAGTCTCCTCAGTCCTTGGGATTCTCCCGACAAGAATAGTGAAGTCGCCATGCCCTTTTCCAGGGGATCTTCCCGACCCACACCTCCTGCGTTGCAGGCAGATTCTTTACTGACGGAGCCGCCAGGGAAGCCCTGATCTCTGTGGATAGTGATGTCTCAAAGTCCTGCTCTTTAATCCTGCATCTTACAGCCCTCTCAACTCTTCTGCTGACTCATTGGGTTTCTTTAAAAGGTCTTCTTAGTTTCATTCATTAATTGTCAAACACAACCAAGTACACTTTCAGAGTAATTAAAATACACATTCTTGCACACAACTAAACATAGCACAGAGCTAAACATAGCCCCAAATGGGCCTAATGATAATAAAAATAAAGGTGTCATCTAGATTTAAACTCTGGAATATACATTGAACTCCTTTTCAGCAAGAGATATGCATATTAAATGTGGAATCAAAAAAGAGGAAAATGCCAGCTAAGGGATCTGTCTAGGGTTGCATGGAGCTGTAGGAGACCCTAGACTTAGGGTCTGGTGGGGCTGGACATGTTGTCTTACTCTTCTGAGCCATAGTTGCTTCATATCAGACATGGAAGTTTCCCTTATGAGGACATTTGAGCACCAAGAGAGATGAGATCACAGTACCAAATCACTTAATAAATACTTTTTGAATTAATAAGATCCTGTGGTCATGGTGTATGAACAGTTGAGAAAACGCAGTCACTGCTCTGTTCCCTTTCTTTGGGAGAGCTTGAAATGGCAAAAATTAGCTCTAATTCTTCTATTTTTTGCATAGTCAATGTGGGAGAAAAAACGTGGCTTTAAAAAGATTTCAACCAAAAAATATTTTCTTCCTTCAGACCTTTCTCCCTCCCTCCCAAAGTATGCTCATAAATAAGGCTCAGTCCTTTCGTCTGGAAAGAACACTAGTATGAAGAGGAGAAGAGGAAAATAAAAGCTTTCGGTGTCTTGTTTTCCCCCCCCCGATTCAGTGCTTAGATCACCTGACACATAAACATAAATCAGAGCATTCACTAGCTGTTTGTACTGTCTTTTCCTTTGTGTGTATGTTCAGTCAGTTTACTAATGAAGATGCTGAGAGTCAGAAATTCCTGACAAATGGATTTTTGGGGAAAAAGAAGTTGGCAGATTATGACGATGAACATGTAAGTGATTCTCTGCTTTCTGGCAGTAAACAGGACTTGAGGATGTCTGATCTACCTGGGTCTCTGCAGGAAAGCAATGTGACTGAAATTTTCCAAGCCTTGATCAGCACATTCTCTGTTTATTCAGGCCCTTACTGGAATAAGGGCTTGTTTTTCCTGTTCGCCATATGGCTGCATAAATCATTTATGAAATTTATTTGTTTTTTGGAGAAATCATTCTAACTCAAATGTGATCTGCAGTCGTACATGCTTTCCTTTCTATTACTCAACCTGCACTTTTTATTTTTCCTGAGACCTCTGCTGAAATCAAGTACCACATTCCACTGAGAATTACATGCTTTTACTGAAGTTGAGTCATGGTTTTATTTGCTGTGATTTTACTTTAATCTTCAATTTTTGGTGGTAGTCTCTTCCAAAAAAGATGATATAGGATAAGAATAATCCAAAAAAGGCTCATCCTTTGGTAGGTGTTTGCTTATCATGCATCCCGTTTTCTTCAAGCATCCTGGGACCACCTCCTTTGGAATGTCTTCATTCAACCTGAGTAATGCCATCATGGGCAGTGGAATCCTGGGCCTGTCCTACGCCATGGCCAACACAGGGATCATACTTTTCATGTAAGTGCCTGGACGTATCTATTTGATTACTAGGTCTTGGGGATACAGACATGAGGTGAAAAAATGATTACTCAGTTTAAAGCCTGGGCATACCTTGTGCTCTTTCAATTAACAAAATTTGATCTTTGTGAATAAGAATCATCTGAGAAAGTATTAGCATATTCTCTCTCTTTTTGAAACAAAACAGCAATGAGAAATAATCAGAGCAGTCTAATCTTGGTACTTGTTCAACCAGCCATCTCTATTCAAATGGCAGAAAGTTTATATGTTTGAGCCCCCTTCCCCCAAAGTGCTAGAACAGCCCTATCAGTCCAAAGTTATTCATCATAAAGTAATTTGGTGTTTAATAGTTTAAAAGATCTTTTCCAGTAGCAAATCTGACTTTATCACACTCAGGGAAAACATGCCTTCCCAAACCGGACCTGCAGGGTCCTGTGTGCCTCGAGCCCATCTCAAGTCCCATCATCTGTTGCTCTATATGCCAGATACAATGGGCACAGTGTCTGCTCCCCATCCCTTGAAGGTGCCATTCCCTCTTATCACAGGGCCTTTGCACATGATCTTGGAACCTTCTTCCCTTTCCTCCACATCTAGTTAACTCCCCATAACTCAGCTCAGCCACACCTCAGTTATGCCTTCCACAGTGTTAGTATTTTAGCGCAGTTGTTTGATTCATTTGTTTAATGGCTCTCTCCCTGGCTAGACTATCATCTCCAAAGTGTTAATTAAGCCTTTGGAGATGGCTCAGTCCTGTTTTTTTTCACCTCATGTCTGTATCCCCAAGACCTAGTAACAATGCTTGGCTTGGGGAATTTTTGCAGAGTGGCCAAAGTTTCTTCCTAAACCAATGCGCTTTATCCTAACTTGGTCAAATGCTGCCTGGTGGCAGCAGCATCACAGAGCCGACCTGGAGGGTGAGACCACTTTGTGACAGACAGCCGCAGACATTTGTGCATTACGTGCAGCCTGATATTTTCAAAGACACAGTTGGCAGCAGTGAAATACTTCACAAGAATAAAGTTAGTCAGGCATCAGTGTGAATGTAGATCACAATCCCTAGTGCAATGTTGGAGTCTTAAATAACTGTCTAAGAATGTAACATTTATATTATAAATACATGCTATTTATGTTCCAAACATCACATATGATTAGGTAACCACATAGCTATTTGAGGGCTAAGGATCAGGCTGGACTATAAATACTGATATTGTGTCAGTGCTTTGATTGAACTGTTAGATTATAGTTTTTAGCTGAATGGGTTTTTATGTCAACTTTACCTTTCTAAGCCGTGTTTGAAATAAAGTAGTTCAAAAAAATTCTCAGATTCTTAAGGGCTAGAGGTTTAGTCATATATGTAGTTGTATACTTTTGTAAAATACTCTGTCTTTGAAACAAACAGACTGCCTTCTCTGTACTAATTACACATACCATTAAAATTAATAAGGAAATTTTCATAGATCACTGATGAATAGAAGTAAGAGATACTTTCTCTAATTCTAGAGCCACAAATCATCTTCATGAGAGGAGAATATTCCACTTTTAAAACTGAAAGCCTCATTTTAGGCCTGTAAACATTTAACAGATTAATTTGGCCAAAGCAATTAAATCATTAGAGATCATGAGATGTGTTTTGTGTATCCAAGTAGCCCAAAATGGATTCAGCAATCTCCCTTAATTCCCAACAAGTGACACAGGATTTCATTGGTGTTTACTTTTAGCATTTTCTGCCAAAGCAAGTATATGTTTAGAATATAGAGTATTATCATTATTTTTCCAGGGAATAGAATTATATAATCTGAATTGCATAATTCTTAAAGACAGCTCAATTCATAAGCTGTATGGAACAACATATGAATAAGACATTGATTAGACAGTTCTGGTGAACATATTTTGTGATAAATAAGAGCACAATAGAGCTAGAATTGTTAGGACATTTGTACCTCATTGTCTAAATCTATGTTTGCAAACTTAACTTCCCCAGGAATTACCAAAGAATTAGATCAGTTGTGGGGAGAATGTTTAGCGTGCTCTCATCATAGGAAACAGACAAAGAATAAGATTTTTTTTTCAGTTTCAGATGACTATTATTCCTTAATTTATTATATAATTGCTTCTATCTACACTCTCTTTTTGCTGTTCAGTTCTTATTTTTGGAAAGCACTGATCACTGAATACATAAAGAAACCATATATGCCTGTGGACACGTGGAGGGCCCTGAATCAGAAACGATTCTTTTCTGAGTACAACAAAGATTTCCCTGCAGCCTAGACGTATCTTTTTCTGTTTCTTCTATTATACCGACGTTTGCCAGACCTCTGGTTCACACCTCTGATCACTCTCCTATAATGCGCAGACAGTAGTAATGGAACTCAGAGTTTGCTTTGGCGTCTCTGTTTCTAGATTTTAGATGGATGTTTAGTCAGGTCATTGAATAGCCCTCCAAGTATAAATATTCATGAGAATATCATGCAAATATGATATACATATACCTATGCCCCTTATACTGAGTAAGTAGATATAGTATTTGCTAATTTTGCTGTACCTTTAGCATCTAAATTTTAAACTAGATTCTACGACTGGTAGTAGTAACACACTAAAAAAGGTGTGTTAGGGACTTCCAGTAGTACGTTTTGGCCCATAAAATAAAGCCAATCCAGTTCTGAAGCATTAAAGAGTATTTGTGACATTCTGAAAAAGAATGTTTCAGCTTCCCCAAATCCACATACTCTTGGAAAGTTAATGATTGAAAAGACCAGTGTAATAACATATTGTAACATCATGTATTATTATGTCTCATTTTTTACAGAAATCTTATTGTCTCCTTTCTATTCCCTTCACAGAATCATGCTGCTTGCCGTGGCAGTCCTCTCTCTTTATTCAGTTCATCTTTTATTAAAGACTGCCAAAGAAGGAGGTATGCTACACCTTAGACACCAGACATGCCATTTTGATTCTGGTTAAAGGCATTTCAGTCTCTAGCTCCATACCTATAAGATGGTGTTAGTCAATTTTACATTTAATTTTCTTCTAATCCCAATCACATGGCCTCTCCATGTTTTTAGTTATCTAGGCAAGTGAAAAATCAAGTCAAAGTGAAAGTCAGCCTGCTCAGGTTCAAGCCAAATAGAGAAAAAGACTTTTTGTGGATGATGGAAATCACAGTTCTGACTTGCTGCATGGGGCCAAGGTGAATGAAGCCATCACTCCTTGTTTGGAGAACATTCACCATATTTTGTAATGGCTTTTGAGACTGCGTATTTGGGCTTTATGATTTCTATAGGTGGTCACTTAGGTCATTTAGGGGCTCGCGCTCAGTCATGTCTGACTCTTTGTGACCCCATGAACTATAGCCCCCTAGGCTTCTCTGTCCATGGAATTTTCCAGGCAAAAATACTGGAGCAGTTTACTATTTCCTTCTCCAGGGATCTTCCTAACCCAGGGACTGAACCTGAGATCTGTGATTTCTATATGCTGTTTATTTGCATGTTTGAGGCTCCAGTGCAGAATTATATTGTAGAAATTTCTTCATCACTAAAGCAGTGTCTTAACAAGGTTCTTTTCATTTCCGATTATAGGGTCTTTAATTTATGAAAAACTAGGTGAAAAGGCATTTGGATGGCCTGGGAAAATCGGAGCTTTCATTTCCATTACAATGCAGAACATTGGAGGTAAGAGGTTCTAGCTTTCAACAAACCATTTAAACTTTCTAAAGGAGGTTCAAGAAATAAGAAAATTTAATGGCAATGAACAAGAATTTAAATAGAAATGCCTGCTTTATCATTTTTAAATTTAATAAGTAAAGTTTTCTAAACAGATTTGCTATCTCTCTGTAACCCAAAACAGCGATATCTATATTGAAGTGAAATACTATATAAACCCTATGAAATAAATTCTATAACAAATATAAAGAATAAAATTTTTCTTTATTTCAAATATATATAAATATATATGATTGAGCATATTTCACAAAAGGAAAAATTCAGTATCTGAGGCACGTGGTAAATTTGGGGGTCATTGAGACACATCTTATGCAGCCAGCCCACTGGGCAGTGTTCATAGAAGCTGTGCTAAGGTAAAAATCTGGTGAGGCATTGAAAGCATTGTAAAACAGATTCTTATAATTCCTACTGAATGATCGTTTCCAGAGAGAGCTTAGAAGCATATATTTTAAATCATGTTCCAGGTTATACTTGCCCACCAACTTCACTGGTCCTCTCATGTCTTTGACCTTCTAAAGACATTTTAATCCATGTTTCTGATGTGCTGTGGCTAAGTCCTCTTGCATAATCCAGACTATATCATCACATAGTGGCACTTGCTTCCCCACCTCCTACCCAGTCCCCAAACTGGTTATTCCATCCTTCTGTTCTTTCATCTTAGTGAACAAACAATACCAGCAGCATCCAGTTTCTTAAGCCAGAAATCTGGGGATCAGCCTGAACATTTCCCTCTCTCCCCAACCCTGACCATTCAATTAAATACCAGCTCTTAAGAAAAGAAGTGAAAGGAAAGGCAAAGGAGAAAAGGAAAAATATACCCATTTGAATGCAGAGTTCCAAAGAATAGCACGGCCAGATAAGAAAGGCTTCCTCAGTAATCAATACAAAGAAATAGAGGAAAACAATAAAATGGGAAAGACTAAAGTTCTCTTCAAGAAAATTAGAGATTTCAAGGGAACATTTCATGCAAAGATGGGCACAATAAAGGTCATAAATGGTATGGACCTAACAGAAGCAGAAGATGTTAAGAAGAGGTGGCAAGAATACACAGAAGAACTGTACAAAAAAAGATCTTCACGACCCAGATAATCACGATGGTACGATCATTCACCCTGAGCCAAGCAAACAAAGTTAGTGGAGGTAATGGAATTCCAGTGGAGCTATTTCAAATCCTAAAAGAAGATAATGAGAAAGTGCTGCACTCAGTATGCCAGCAAATATGGAAAACTCAGCAGTGGCCACAAGACTGGAGAAGGTCAGTTTTCATTACAATCCCAAAGAAAGGCAATGCCAAAGAATGCTCAAACTACCACACAACTGCACTCATCTCACATGCTAGCAAAGTCATGCTCAAAATTCTCCAAGCCAGGCTTCAAAAGTATGTGAACCATGAACTTCCAGATGTACAAATTGGATTTAGAAAAGGCAGAGGAACCAGAGATCAAATTGCCAACATCCATTGGCTCATTGAAAAAGCAAGAGAGTTCCAGAGAAATATCTTCTTCTGCTTTATTAACTATGCCAAAGCCTTTGACTGTATGGATCACAACAAACTGTGGAAAATTCTGAAAGAGATGGGAATACTAGACCACCTTACCTGCCTCCTGAGAAATCTGTACGCAGGTCAAGAAGCAACATTTAGAACTGGACCTGGAACAACAGACTGGTTCCAAATCAAGAAAGGAGTACATCAAAGCTCTATATTGTCACCCTGCTTATTTAACTTATATACAGAGCACATCATGTGAAATGCTGGGCTGGATGAAGCACAAGCTGGAATCAAGATTGCCAGGAGGAATATCAATAACCTCAGATATCCAGATGACACCACCCTTATGGCAGAAAGCGAAGAACTAAAGAGCCTCTTGATGAAAGCGAAAGAGGAAAGTGAAAAAGTTGACTTAAAATTCAACATCCAGAAAACTAAGATCATGGCATCCGGTCCCATCACTTCATGGCAAATAGATGAGAAAACAATGGAAACAGTGAGGGACTTTTTTGGGGGGCTCCAAAATCACTGCAGATGGTGACTGCAGCCATGAAATTAAAAGATGCTTGCTTCTTGGAAGAAAAGCTATGACCAACCTAGACAGCATATTAAAAAGCAGAGACATTACTTTGCCAACAAAGGTCTGTCTAGTCAAAGCTATGTTTTTTTCAGTAGTTCTGTATGGATGTGAGTGTTGGACTATAAAGAAATCTGAGCACTGAAGAACTGATGCTTTTGAAGTATGGTGTTGGAGAAGACTCTTGAGAATCCCTTGTACTGCCAGGGGATCAAGCCAGTCAGTCCTGAAGGAAATCAGTCCTGAATATTCACTGGAAGGACTGATGCTAAAGCTGAAACTCCAATACTTTGGCCACCTGATACGAAGAGCTGACTCATTAGAAAAGACCATTATGTTGGAAAAGATTGAAGGCAGGAGGAGAAGGGGATAACAGAGGATGAGATGGTTGGATGGCATCACTGACTCGATGGACATGAGTTTGAGTAAGCTCTGGGAGTTGGTGTTGGACAGAGAAGCTTGGCGTGCTGCTCTCCATGGGGTCACAAAAAGTCGGATACAACTGAGCGACTGAACTGTACTGAACTGAACTGAACCATTCTTTCCCTTGTTTATCTCTTGAATCTTTCTCCTTCTAGTCTTACCACCACACTTCAGATTGTTGCAGTAGCCATCTAACTGATCTTTCTGTCTTGAGCTTCCCCTCTTCCATTTGTAATTCATCCTCCAAATTAACTTTCTCAAATCCAGATCTACCCCGGCTTCTCACATGCATAAAATTCTTCAGCATGCCCTCATTAAGATAAAATTTAAACTCTTTATTCTGACATATAAAGGTCTTAACCGTCTTTCCTTTGCCTGCCTTTCCTGAAAAACCCCCTACCGATCTGTCTCTCTCTCTCCCTACCCATCTATCATCTATTCCTTATGTGTTCTGTGTCATAACTAAGTACATTCAGCTCCCCTACTTTTCCATCCTCCAGCCTTACCACACATGCATTCTCTGGTTCTCACTGTTTGATTGTTCCCATAATCCATCATTCTCTAAGCTATTAGGTACTAGCACCTCTGGGCTCCTCTAACCTTGTTTGTATAGAACTGGTATGTTGTTGCTGTTCAATCACTCAGTTGTGTCCAACTCTTTTTGATCCCATAGACTGTAGCATGCCAGGCTTTCCTGTCCTTCATTATCTCCCAGAGTTTGCTAAAACTCATGTCCATTGAGTCGATGATGCTATCTAACAATCTCAAGAGGTTTTTAAATCTTTGAGTAGAGAATAGACTTTTGGATCCTGATGCACCTGAATTTGAGTTTGTTTCTTTGACTATCGATGACCTTGGGAAAGTCACTTTACAAATCTGCGTTCATTTTTTCCATCTATGTAAATGAGAGTAGTAGTTCATTCCCACAAGGTCATAATAATATGGGTTCAGTGCATAATTCCTCCCCAGTTTTCTGGTTGTTCTTAAATGGGATTTTTATAATTATAAGACAAATACATGCTAATTGTGAAAAACTGAAACATTACATGAATATACAGATTACAAAGAAATGTTTGTGTAAATCATCCTTAGAAAAAACCACTTCAGGTTTTCCTCTCTGTCAAATTTAACAAATATAGTGTTATTGTTAAAATAAGATCATCTTATAACACTGATTTACAGCTTGCTTTTTATTTAATAATATGCCTTGACTGTTTTTGATGTTACTCTTTATAATGGTTTTTGAATTTTCCATTGTACAAATGCACAGTAATTGATTTACTGAATCACTTCATGAACAGTTTTGGAATGTTTCCAGTTTTTTACTGTTGCAAACAATGCTGCTATAGATGAACTTGTATAGAGACCTTGCAAGGAGGCCATTCTTTCTGATTAATAAAATCACTGGAATTATCTGGGATTTCTAAAATGCAGCTATTTCTTTAAAAACCTTTATCTAACTATAACTGCTCCTACTAATGGATAGTTAGTAAGAAGATAAATAAAATCCAGTTGTATCATAATGATTTTTATTTATGTCTGTCATATTTTTATATAGTATGAGTACAATCCCAGGTAGAATTTGGCAGTAATTGTTTCATTCTTTTTACTGGCATTGAGCCCCAAGCATATAAGTCCCCCAGCCTCCACCAAATAAATTGCTTTACATTTGGTTCAAATTTTCAGCCTTATTGAGATTTAATCAATCTATTCTAAAGGAAATCAATATTCATTGGAAGGACTGATGCTAAAGCTGAAGCTCCAATACTTTGGCCACCTGATGTGACTCATTGGTAAACATCCTGATGCTGGGAAAGATTGAGGGCAGGAGAAGAAGGGGGCAACAGAGGATGAGATGATTGGATGGCATCACTGACTCAATGGACATGAGTATGAGCAAGCTCCAGTAGATCGTGAAGGACAGGGAAGCTTGGTGTGCTGCAGTCCACTGGGTCACAAAAGGTTGGGCATGGCTTAGCGACTGAATAGGTCCAATTTAAATATCAAGCATTTCATAGTAGGAGATTTAAATTTAAGGATTTCATAGGAGTCCTTTGCAGGTAATCTAATATACTTATTTGGCCCATAGAACTAACTGGACATACACATACTTAGCCCTGATCCCAATAGGCTGAGTGGCAAGAGCATTGTCTATTGTTCCCAGTATAGCTACTATTATGCTTCTAAACAATGCAATAAACTATAGCATGGTCTCTCAATGAGGCCCCACCACACACACACACACACACACACACACACACACACACAATATGGCTTTAAAGGAGTAAGATGAAATTTCATACAGCATTCCTGAAAATCTCTCACTTTGGTTACCCTATGTGATTAATGGTTATTGCGGCCTAAAAGAAATCACTTGTATTTCTGTATTTAGCAATTCCACACTTAGAATGTTTAATTCTCTCAATCCCCTGAAAAATTAACACTGACCATGGATGTTTCAACATTAGGAGAATAATGTTGACATTATCCAGACAGGTCTGGATCATTCTGAATTTTTGAAGACCAAACACATTAACAGTGGTGACATCACTGAAAGTCAGCAATTAACAGCTCTAAAATTGATGGTACCTCACTGAACTATTTAATCAGAAATATCTCCTCTGTTTACCCTCTGTAAGATTTAGCTTTAGCCAAGGTCTTTGTAAAGATTAACCAAGTCATGTTTACAGAAGACACATCAGATAATGTAAAAATCATTTCATTTCACAATAGAGAAGAAACACTGGCCTGAAATTAGGGAGCTTATATTTTGGATGTGGTCTGTCATTTTTCAAGCTGTGTGATACTGGACATGTCATTTAAGCTCTCATAATCATTATATCCTCAGCTGTGGAATGAAGACAATAAAATGCATCTTCCTCTTTCACATGGCTTTTCAGCTGGCCACGTGCAAAGCTAAACCATATGGGGAACTGTATCACTATTATTGCTTTTATTTGAGGTTAAGGAAATATTTTAAACTATTAATAGTTCAATTTGCAACTTGGATCGCTGCTTGAAATGTCTGTTAGCAAAAATTCACTAGAAGGATGTAGCACACACTTAAACCTTGCAATGTGAAACTTGTCAGTGTTATTTTCAGTTGAGCCTTTTGACCATGTGTGAAATAACAAATTAGTATTATTCTTCACTGAGTGGATGGACTTTGGAAAGGGGTGTTGCATAAATCCCCCAAACTGTATCTTATTGTGCATGTCTATATAAATGTTTTTCCAGAGAGAGGGTTTGCACGTTTTCATAGGTCAAATTTTGAGAAGAGTACATGATCACACATGCATCACTTACAGAGATGCTCAAGAAATTTTGCCACTTTGTTACGATTTCTTGTTTGGACAAAGGATACAGAAAAACACTTCATTGATCAAGGTTAGAGAAGCTATCCTCCCTTGTACTTTTCTTCTTTATCAATCTAGTATGACTCCAATGTGGAGAATCAGCAGTCTGAGATTGTGTGCCCCTCTTGGAGGACTAAACTGGTGTCCACCTACTAAGGGCAGACTGACACGTACTCTACCCAACTCCACCTTGCAATTCCACCCTCCCCTCTTGTGGTTGACACCTTTGGTTGTCAAACCTCTGCCTGAGTTTTGGATACAAACAGGCACGTATGTAAGGCCATGATGACTACTAGCAGGAAAGCTTCAAAACTGCAGCCTCACTGAAAATCTGAGCTGGATTTAACACAGCATCAGCATTGACACTGTCGGCAAATGTCCATCGGGAAGAGCCAAAGGGCCCAGTATCCATTTATAAGAAGAGCTTGGAAGGCATACAGAATACACAGTGGGTGGCTTCTCTTTCAGTCTGGGAATTACTGAGAAGCTGGGATGTCCCCAATGCCTGGGCTTCTCACAACTTGCCTGTGACGTTGGTGCCATGAACACTACTAAGCTGTCACGTTTTCCATTTTAGCCATGTCAAGCTACCTCTTTATCATTAAATATGAACTACCGGAAGTAATCAGAGCATTCATGGGACTTGAAGAAAATACTGGGTATGTCTTCTATTTTCTCTGTAACATCAACAGACTCATCCTGCTTGGTCTTTTCTGATCCTAATATTCTGGTCTTTCTTTTCTAGCGAATGGTATCTCAACGGCAACTACCTCATCATATTTGTGTCTGTTGGAATAATTCTTCCACTTTCTCTTCTTAAAAATTTAGGTAAAGTCATTTTCCATTTTGATTTTCATTTCATATTCTAAGAGGTAAGCTGATTGCAGATGCCATATTCACCTTCTTTCCTAACTCCTAGGTTACCTTGGTTATACCAGCGGATTTTCTCTTACTTGCATGGTGTTTTTTGTCAGTGTGGTAAGTGATTTTTGACATGATCCTTGTAACTTGGTAGGCATGTGATGCTTTCAGCGCCTAAAATGGTGTCCTAATTTTTGTTCAAGCACATCATTAGCATGAAATAGTTCTTGCATCACAAGCAATTTTCTTGTATTCTCATTTGGAATGAGAGAAGAATAGTCATGAGTTTAAATATAGTTGAGTTAGAATGTCAAGACCATTGCTAATAGTATGTTCTAGGCAAACTAGATGTTATAGTTGGACAAAAGGAACACTTCAGCAGGAATGTGACAATAACTCAGTGTTTAAAAAGGTGGAGGAAGAAGAAGTGAAGAGACCCAGAAAATAAATGAATAGACTCTAGAATCAGCCATTTTCTCTTACTCATTCTACCCATGAATAGAAGGTGACCACAGGGGAATTAAAGAAAGAAATCCTTTCCCACCCTATCCCATTCTCCTCTAAAAGGAGGAATTTCAGCTAATATCATGAATGCCAACATTTATGTAGCATTTCTCCCAAGAGGCAAAGGAGAAAGGAAGACTTTCTGATGACTACTTTCATTAGTTTGAAGAAATGAAAAAGATGAAATGCAGCAAGAAAATGATCATCTTTCTCATGGAAGAGTATGCATGAAGCTTAGGATAGATTCACACAAAATACTGTCTTGTTGCCAACCATAGCTCCGACTCCTTCCTTTGAACAGAAGCTACAGGGAGTCTCCATCATCCATTAGTCTAAGAGGAATCTTCAGCGGAGTTCCCTCATATCTACCCCATAAACCAACCATATGGATTTTTGTTTCATTGTTTTCCTCAAAGGGCTAACTCTTTGTTGTTGTTGTTAATGATCTGGTCTAGGTGATTTACAAGAAATTCCAAATACCCTGTCCTCTGCCTATTCTGGATCACAGTGTTGGGAATCTGACATTCAACAATACAGTTCCAGTGCATGTGGTGATGTTACTCAACAACTCTGAGGGTAGTGGTGTGAACTTCATGATGGATTACACCCACCAGAATGCTGCAGGACTCGATGAGAACCAGGCCAAAGGCTCTCTTCATGGCAGTGGAGTGGAGTTTGAAGCACACAGTGATGACAAGTGTCAGCCCAAATACTTTGTCTTCAACTCCAGGGTATGTGAGAGCCAGAGGCCTCTAAGGGTCTAGCAATGGAGTCTCTGAGTTTTTATTTCAGAAGCTGAGATGGCCTGAGGTAGCCCTCTGTGTTGGAATGCTAAATATGAGGTGTTATCTTTGTTTTTCAGACGGCCTATGCAATTCCCATCCTAGCATTTGCTTTTGTATGCCACCCTGAGGTCCTTCCTATCTACAGTGAACTTAAAGAGTAAGGCAGCCATCATTTTAACATTTAAACTTGCTTTGAAAATGTGCTCATATGTTGAAAGGTGCTTTATACAGAAGCATAGTTTAGAGCTTTGTCTTTACAGAAATTTTATGCTGTAACCACTCATCAGTAATGTGCTTTAACCACAAAGGTATGAATCAGCCCCTTCACTACTTTCTTTTCTCCTACTTCTTCATCCTAATGATCCAGGTGAGGGGTCCAGGGGGAGGAGGAGCCCATGTCTGCAAGGATTTTGGCAGGCATGTGGAATTTGAATTTGAAATTGGTGGGAAGAAAATGTCACCTGAGCTGGAAATGACCCACACCCGTGCAGACCAAAAATTATGGTTACGGTGGCCTGGCTAAGCAGCTTCTTCTTTTACCTTGAGGGGAGGGTGTCATATAATAATTCTCATCTTCTTTACCCAGACTTCAATACTCAGTTCTCACTAAACAACAATAACTTGCCCCATATATTCAGATATACTTCTTGAAAAACTTTTAGATCACTTCCATTTGATTTACTTGGAAAGTCCTATGTAGCAGTTCATCTACATTTGATCTTAGCTGAAAGAGAAGTGATAGCAATTTCCCTAGAGGCCTGATGATGGTTTAAGCAGCCAGGTGCCTCCAGAATGGTTTCCAGAAGCTGTTCAGGTAAAAATATCAAGCTTTCAGGTAGTCTGGACTCCTAGAAGGAGTATTTTGTTGATTCTTGTGGATTCTTGCCCTCAAATCTATCTCACTGTGAAGTATGAAGGTTTTCTGCATTAGAAACCAGTTTGACCCTTGTGTCAATTACACTCTCAAACATGCAATAGACAAGCATACTTATCAACATAAAATAAGCTGATCTGTTTTTAGGAAAATAGTTATTTCTAAAACTGAAGAGGTAGCATTTAAGAAAAATGGAAGCAAATCCTCCATAATTCTTGAAGGAAAATTTAAATAAGTGACGTTTCTGCACTAAAAATGTGGTTTTATAATGAACAACACAGACATATATTATTTTCTTAGCTTTTAAATTGCAAAAAAGTAGTATTTTCATCAGTTCAGAAAATCAAAGGTCAATGTCCTTTATCTTTTTTAGTCGGTCCCGGAGGAAGATGCAAACAGTGTCGAATGTCTCCATCACAGGGATGCTCGTCATGTATCTGCTTGCTGCCCTCTTTGGTTATCTAACCTTTTATGGTAGGTCACTCTGTCAAAGTCATTCTCTTTGTGCAAATCCTAGTTGGACAGATCATTAACCTGGCAGGTATAATTCTTTTAATTACTCTCAATAAACAGCATGATCTATAGATGCACATACTCAATTGGCATGCTATTTTAGCCTCCTCATTTGACCTAAGAAAATGACTTAAGAAAAATTGAATTAGATTGCCTGTTTACAATAATTTGTGAATTCCCTCATATTTAAAAAAAAACAACTTCCCAATCATAATTCCTTTTCTTAAGGGATAAAGGATATTTCAGCTATATGTTGTAAAGCTCTTTTGGTAGAATAACCAATTAACAAGCAAATGGCAGAAAAAGTACAAAGTCCTTGAGTTAGAACCTGCTTCTTGTTTACCAGTCAAGTCAGATCTGGAGGCCTGGAGCATTAGACAAATTTTCTGGCTAATTTCATTCTTTTCTATTATAGTGATTGGTTTCTAAGTGAACAGGACATGACAGTATTCCTT
Organism: Capra hircus; assembly: GCF_001704415.2. NCBI lineage: Eukaryota > Metazoa > Chordata > Mammalia > Artiodactyla > Bovidae > Capra > Capra hircus. Next base: position 33,013,021 of record NC_030812.1, read on the forward strand.
TCAATCTGGGACATACTATCAAAAAAACAAAGTGATTCTGGTCACATTAGATTATGCTGAAAATATTTCCTCTGTGGACACAAAAGGAGCAGGATTGTTCTTCTCTTCCCTGAAGCATGGCCCTAGAGATGAATCTCAGGGAATCAAACATTAATATTAATCAATGTTATCAACTTACACATATTTTAAAAATAAAACTCTCTATAGTTTTGTATTTTTTTCTGACTGACTCAGTAAATTAAATTGATTGCAAGACAAGTTGGGGAAGAAGAGGCTGGAGAGGGCACCATTTACTTGGGTTTTTTTCTTTTTGACTAATATTTGGTTTTTAATCAAGCTTTGGTTTAGATTGGGCATAAACTCTGCTGAAATTAATGAAAGTCAGGACAATGTCATTGATAATATTTTTATCCTCCTTTGATTTCGAGGTAAGGAGTGGGAAAATCAGAGTGCATCTGATTCTATAAGTATTTCCTTATCATGTGTGCCTGGAATCCTGAATGAACTGTGTTTTCCAGAAGGGCAGCATCTTAATCTTACGGCATTACTTCATCTTTGCATTGTTACTTAGTCTCAGTTCAGTTTAGTTGCTCAGTGGTGTCGACTCTTTGTGACTCCATGGACTGCAGCACACCAGGCTTCCCTGTCTATCACCAACTACCAGAGCTTGCTCAAATTCATGTCCATCGAGTTGGTGATGCCATCCAGCCACCTCATCCTCTGTCATCCCCTTCTCCTCCTGCCTTCATTCATTCCCAGCATCAGGGTCTTTTCCGATGAGTCAGTTCTTTGCATCAGGTGGCCAAAGTATTGGAGTTTCAGCTTCAGCATCAGTCTTTCCAATGACTATTCAGGACTGATTTCCTTTAGGATTGACTGGTTTGATTTCCTTGCAGTTACTTAGTCTAATGAGTCTCAACTCAGTGAGACAAACATAAACTTGACAAAGTCCAAGAATATGTCTATCAGAGTCATGATGGGGTCATAACTGTTGAGCTTGAAAAAGTGTTAGAGATCATTTGTCCTAGGGTTTCCATACTGGGTTTGGAGAAGCTGCGTCAGGTCTCACTAGGCAGGCGGGAGTGGAAGGAGATGGCAAGATGTGAGTGACAGTCTGATAAAGCTTAGTCCTTTCATCCCTTTCAACCAGAGGACCTCAGCCTGTCCTGTTTTGTGATGCTTCTGTAAAGCAGAGTTATCACAATGTCAATGACCCAGAGAAGAGCCTTAACAATTTTATATTAAATCTGCAACTTTACAAGCTTCAGGACCCTTTGTTCATTTGAACAAAGATCACACAAGGTGGCTCAGCAGTAAAGAATTTGCCTGCAGTGCTGGAGACGCAGCAGAGGCAGGTTCGATCCTTGGGCTGGGAAGATCCCCTGAAGAAGGGCATGGCAACCCACTCCAGTATTCTTGCCTGGAGAATCCCAAGGACAGAGGAGCCTGGTGGGCTACAGTCCATAGGAACACAGAGTTGGACACGACTGAAGTGACTTAGCACACACACACAACTAATAAGGTGAGACAGGATAAAAGCAGAGGTGTCTGGATTCTCAGATCTGGGTTCTTCCTACTATACTGTGTTCTTCCTATAAAACGTTGTCATAGGTGAGCAGTGCCAATCTGACTACACCAGTGGACTCATTCTCCACTTCCTCTTTGCAGGAGAAGTTGAAGATGAATTGCTTCATGCTTACAGCAAAGTGTACACATTTGACACCCCTCTCCTCATGGTGCGCCTGGCTGTCCTTGTGGCAGTAACACTAACTGTGCCCATAGTGCTATTCCCTGTAAGTACCTGGGTTTGGTAAAAGAATCCTGCTTGACTATATAGATTAGTACATATACTCTGACTTGATGTGGATTCAATTAAAATGCAATGCCTGAGAACATTATATTTTATATAGCCTTTTGAACCTACTGACTATGTACTATGTAGATACAGCAAGTATTTTTAGTTTTTATTATTTATTTGCTTATTAAAAGTTAAAAAATATTTTGGCCAAGCCACCCAGCTTGGCAGATTTTAGTTCATCGACCAGGAATCAAGCCCATATCCCTGGCAGTGAAAGCACAGAGACCCAATCATTGGACTGCCAGGGAATTCCATAGAACAAGTATTTTTAAATGCTAAGCTGAAACTCCAATACTTTGGCCACCTCCTGCGAAGAGGTGACTCATTGAAAAAGACTCTGATGCTGGGAGGGGTTGGGGGCAGGAGGAGAAGGGGACGACAGAGGATGAGATGGCTAGATAGCATCACCGACTCGATGAACGTGAGTTTGGGTGAACTCCGGGAGTTGGTGATGGACAGGGAGGCCTGGAGTGCTGCAATTCATGGGGTCGCAAAGAGTCGGACACGAATGAGTGACTGAACTGAACTGAACTGAAGTACTTTTCAAATGTAGGGAAAAAAAATCACCAAATTTATTTCTATGTATTTATTTGTTTTATGGTTTTGTTGAGATTGAAATTTATTTTTAAACTAAAATTTAAAAAAGCAGATCTTGAGCTTCTCTCTTATAGATTAGTAGAAATGAGTAGTAATTCATACAACTTTTGAAGTTTGAAAGCCAAAACCACATTCACTTTCAGATTATATTGCATTTTTACCATAGTTTTGTAGATATTTCATTTTTTTTGCCTCCTAGTGCTATTATGCTACCTTAACATTCAAAAGTCACCCTATTTAATCTGATTCTTAAAGGTGAATGAGAAGGAGATTCATGTTAAGTAAATGACACACTACAACCACATTTCCTTTAAAAAAGTAGTCATGTTATCCATCATATATCTCTTTAACGCTTCTAAGACTGATACATACCCTCTTGCCGAACTGATATTGGGACAGTCCCTTCGTGGCATTTATCATTGGGGTCAGTTGTTACAGGATCATAGAGCAGGGCTGGTTGTGGAGACTTGAATTACAAGTTAAAACCACTACCTATGGAGAAACACAAGTCTGCACTTTCCTGCCAACTCTCCCTCCTTTCATAAACACTGAATTTACCATTCATTTTAGGGGGAAAATTAGCAGCACAGTAGTCAGCACTGTCCTGTACAGAATGTCCCATACAGGGCCAAACAGATGAGGGCTAGTCATATAATGATACTGCGGTCACTTTAAATGCAGCTTGTGCGCTGAAATATTTGTTGGCACATTCCTTCTTCATGAGTGCATGAAATCAGATCTTTATTACAACGGCAGCTAAGAGTTTACTTTTAAATAATGTCTTGCCTCTCATTTATCTGAAAGTATTTCAAATGTCATGCACACAGCTTTAGCCTAAAATCAGCCCCATTGTAGGTATAAGGGAGAAGACAGCTGTACACAGAAGCTGTACCATAGGGTAAAATTTTCAAGCAAACAACATCCGCCAAGAAAAGAATATCTGGAACCCTTCTTTTTGTGTGTAAAGATATTCCCGATTAAATTTTGGCACACAGTGGGCACTCATATCATTGTTGAATCAAAGCATTTTATAAAAGAAATCTGTTACATGCCTCTGCATTATTTTTTATTTATAAGACCTAAATGTGGTGCTTTCAAGCCGAGGTCTCAGAAGATTAATGGACTTGGTTGGGTTACCCAGCTAGCTGGTAACAGTTGAGCTAATACATGACTCACAGATGACACTGATGGCTGCAGTCATAATCATGGGAAGTAGAAGTTAGCCTTTCATTTGGTGATGATAATTTCACTTTGACATTAACAATCCAGATTGACCATAGAAATTCTTCCCCTGTATAACAGATAAGGCGCTGGCACAAATCTGTCCATCAAGAATGGCAACACATTTCCCATTAGATGTATCTCCTGTTGTGGTCTGGAAGCATTTCCCATCCATTAAAACCAAAATTGATCATTAGAACCAAATTTCAGAAAGCATAACTAACTGCTATCCTTCAGTACGCATTTTCATTCAACATTAGCAGTTATGAAACGTTTTGTTTGTAAATCTGCCTCACCCTTACAGTGTTACACTGAGATGGTCTATATAATTGTCCACATTTTCCCCTAGAGGTTAGGGGTATGTACAGTGAATGGCATAGGATGAGCTCAACCATGTTTGCTAAGGAAGACCATCTCCAAATGAAGCTTGCCTTTTCTTAAGTTGTATGAACTGCCTTTTCTAGCAAAAAAGACATAGACTCTTCCCTTGCCAACATCTGCCATGAACTACAGTTTGAGTGAGGATCTTGGCTACCTGAACCAAGCCTCCATGTTTTGATGGATGACATAAAAGTGAGTTTGGCCTCCTTGCCCCAGTCAAATACATTCAGGCTGCATTTTAGTCACTTCTCTCCCAAAATGATAGAAATTGATTGTCCTGCATTTCTTTGTTTCTTGCAATTTCAAACCAAAATTTTCCACGTGACACATGCTGAGTCAAATAGCATGGTTCTCCTGATGAGTTTCTTTGAATTAAGAAAATCTTGACCAATATGTTTATTTACTTTGTTTTGACATCCCCACGCATAAATAATAAAACAAGCAAAACCTAAAATGGATTAGATTTAATCTGGATTAAAATCTATCAGTTTTAGGTATTTTTGGTATTCTCCATTTTTCAACAAATATGTTGATCATTTTTCTTGGGAGCCCAAGAAGAGATAACAAGGGTTTTGTTGTCAGTTGTGGTTGGGTTTTCCTTTTATCTCTCCATTTATTATCTTTCTTTTTTCCAGATAGCATTTTCCTTCTTAGAAAAGGCACAAAGTGTTTATTGAACAAATAAAGAGAATTAAGGTTAGTTTTTCCACAAGCTGCTCAACATTTTTTCTTTCTTAGCTGAAGAAGGTGATATGGGGCTGGGTTGTCTATTATGGAATTGACATTTTCAGCTTGTGCTTCTCTTTATGCATAAAATGCACACATTTTCATGAAAAACAGAAAAAACACAGAGACTCAAATTCTACTCTCTGCACCTTTTTCTCTTTAAGGAAAAAGAGAGATCATGTCTCAGATCCTCTAGCTACTTCTATTTCATTTTATTTTAGTAAAACCATTCTTTTCACTTATATTGCCTTCAGATTTCCTGTTTTGAAGTGAATATGAATGTAGGCATAGAAATATTGCAGATGTTTCTGTGTCTGGAATAGCACAGTGACCATCGGTATTTCCTACACTCTTTGTCCTACACAATCCTGCAAAGTGAAGTGTGGTTCACTTCTAAGCGATAGAATGGATTTTTTTTTTTTAGAGTTGAGAACGAAGTCTCCCGCTTTCCAGTTGGCCGCCGCATTTATGACTTTCCCATTGAGCCCCCATATTAAAACACAGTACCTCCTAATAGGCTCTTGTTCAGAACATTAAATTTGGAAATGTTTTCTCTAGAGCTGCATGGAACTTGTCTGGAATCACTCGGGGGGCCTTTCGTCCCCACAGTATCTGACCCACATTTCCAGGTTCTTATCAGTTTGTGTCAGTACAGAAAAGGACACTGAGATAAGTCAGTAATAAGCCAGAGTCACCTCTGTCCTGACATAGGTAAATAGAGCTGCTGGGGACCTCAAGACTCCTGCAAGGCAGTGTTCTTATGTGGAATGACTGCTGCTGCTGCTGCTAAGTCGCTTCAGTCATGGCCGACTCTGTGCGACCCCAGAGACGGCAGCCCACCAGGCTCCCCCGTCCCTGGGATTCTCCAGGCAAGAACACTGGAGTGGGTTGCCATTTCCTTCTCCAATGTGGAATGACTAGCAAGTTTCATTCTATTTTTTCCACCATCTACCACCACCAGCAATCTCCCGTCTCCCTCTTTGCCCTGTCGCCCATTTTAGGAATGCATGGGCAACTCTGTACGCCTTCAGTTCTTTTTAGGATTTTGTTATTCCTGCTCATTCTGAAGCACAAGCTTTCACCATTTATTTCAACCATTATTCTTGTAAACTTTCTGTACTCTTACATCATTAAGCCAAATTGTAATGTTTCTGAGAGCCATGAGATCTTAGGAAACTGTATTTATTTACATTCAGACACCCAGTACATATAGGCTTGCTAACTTAGCTTAAACAATTAAAGGCATTATTACAACAAAGGACTAAAAAGCACAAACATGTGACCCCCTGCCTGAAAATAACCTGTATTCTACTTGTTTATGCTGTAACTTTATCGCTTTCAGACAAATAAATCCTTAAAACCACAGAAAGCTTATTTTAAGCGTGTTAAGTTTGGACAGCATTGAATAAGTACTAATTGTCAGACATAATGTAGAATTATAAACTATTGGGAAAAACAAAGTCAAACCTTTTGCTTTCCTCAGTCTACTTTTCAGAGTTGTGTAATTTTCACTCATCCAATTTTTAAAATCCATTACAAACTCACTCTTAAACTGTTTCCAGAGACTATGCAGATTTGCCATTCTGGAAATGAAACTGCCTTTTAAACCTAAACAGATGGCTTTAATTTTTTGTGGACTGGCATGAAAAGAATGCTGCATTAGACACTGAGGCAACTGAACTCAAAGTTTTTGTTATTTGTATGTGTGCTTCAAAATATATTTTACTTTTCTCTCTTTTCAGTGAATTCCAATCTTCGCACTATTAAGAGACTTCAGAAGCAAAAGTTTAAAGTGAAAATCAATTCCACATTTCTAAAAATAAGAAGTCCTAGCTTAACTGAAGTGCTCATTTATTGCAAAGCCAATAAACTAATTCCACTAAGTCCAAAAGTGTCTTCCAAAAGATTCCAAAGATAAGAATATTTTCAACTTTGTTAAGCTGTACAAACATAAAAGGCTCTCCCGCCCTCTACCCACAAGGATCTTTTCATCCAGTTACATCAGGGTAACTTGAGCTCATGCTACAATTGGAGCCTCCCTGACCCTTTACCTACTTATTTCAGCTGCTGCAATAGGACTGAAATCTCAGAAGAATCCTGAAGGGAGGGGAAAGATTTGTTCTGTTCAATTCATCAACATTTATTGGTGCCTTCTGCATGTGAGACACTAAGATAGAAACTCTGAGGAATGTTGAGATTGTTAGGTCTTTTCCTCTGCCTTTTGTGCACTTATAATCTATACTGGGAGAGGGGGAGGTGATGGGGTGGGGCGGGGGAAGAAAGAAGTAAACACAAAAAGTATCATGTTTCTTAAAATACCAGGTGGTAAAAATGTTAAATAAAGTGTGAATTGAAGAGATGCCAGGTTGATAAAAGTTCTGCTCACAATCATATGCAAATAAATTCAGTGCTTGCCCTTCATACTTAATCTGGGCTGATGAGACATAATTAGAAATCAACAGGGGTTTTTCTGTGTCTCTGAATTATATATCTTATCTGTTCTTTTGTCTCTTTCTGACTGAGATTGTTTTCAAGAAAAAAATTCTGAAAACTGAGAAAGTGAGCACAAGATAGATTGCCAAGGAAAAGTGATTCCCTCCCAAACATCAAAAATCAGCATCAAACTTACACAACAATATGAATGCACCTAATACCACTGAACTAGAGTCTTTAAAATGGTTAAGATGATACATTTTATGTTATCTGTACTTTACCACAATTTTTTATATTTTTGGAAAAAATATCAGCATCAAGATCTTTTCTGGGGGTAAAGAAAAACAAAGAAAATGCTTTAGAGGGATAGGAATATTTGAAAAAGTAGATGAAAACAAAGCAGAGACCCAAAGGTGGCAGTGGGAGTGGGAGGGAAAATACATTAGGTGTTTGGGATCAACATATATACACTACTGCGTATAAAATAGATAACTAACAAGGACCTACTGTGTATCAGAGGAAACTGCAGTCCATATCTTGTAATAATCTATAATGGAAAAGAATCTGAAAGAGAATATATATAGTCATACATAAATATGTATAATTATATGTATAATTGAATATGTATAATATATGTATAAATATATGTAATATACATGTACATGTATAAATATGTAAAATATATATGTATAATTGAATCAATTTGCGTGTACTTGAAACTAACGTAACATTGCAACTGAACTTTCAATAAAAAACAACACTGACCTTGCCTTTGAACTTTCCTGTTGCAGATTCGCACATCAGTGACCACACTGTTATTTCCCAAAAGACCATTCAGCTGGATAAGGCATTTCCTGATTGCAGCCATAATTATTGCTCTTAATAATGTTTTGGTCATCCTTGTGCCAACTATAAAATACATCTTTGGATTCATAGGTAAGTTTCCAAAAGGCTTTTATTTAGTCAACTTGAGCTGTCCTTAAATGGAGAGCAGGGAACCAGTGATGGGAGGTCAAGGATCTCAGTCCATCTCAGGCTCCTAGAATTCCTAGTAGCCCAACTGGGCTCCGGTTGGTCACCATCCCTTCCTCCCAGGTGACACTGGACTTGATGGACAGGACCAGAAAATGTTGGTGCTAAAACCTACCTTATAGGTCATCTAATCTAGCTGCCTTTTCTGACAAACAATGCAACTTAGCCCTATAGAAGTCAAATCATATGTCGGAGTGAACCCAGGGTTTGGACTGAGGTCTTAACTCTGCATCAAAAAAAAAAAAAAAAAAGAGGAAAGAAGGTAGATTCTACTTAAGTGGTCTGTAAGTATCAGCTGAGCATTAAAGGATATCTTTGGAGAAAGAGGAGATTGACTTTGTAAACATATTATTTCTATTAACTGGGTGACCCATTAATATATTTAATTTTCCATTCTGCTGATTTGAGGGTTTACTCACATTTTAAGTACAATATAAAATTTTATAAAACAATATAAAAACACAGGTGTAAGCAACATGAAAAGTTAGAAGTGGATCAGAAGGGTGTGTGAGGAATTCAGCTTCCTTAGTATGTGTTTATATAACTAATTTCCTATAAATCTATAACACTCAGCCTTTTTGTTGTTTATTGTGTATGATGTATATCTACTAGGCAGCTATGATGTTAGGTGCATTTTAATTTTATTCATAAATATATTTTGTTTTGAAAAAACATCCACGGGCTAATGCTTTGGCCATCTGATGCGAAGAGCCAACTCATTGGAAAAGACCCTGATGTTGGGAAAGATTGAGGGCAGGAGAAGAGGGTGACAGAGGATGATGGTTGGATGGCATCATTAATTCAATGGACATGAGTTTGAGTAAACTCCTGGAGATAGTGGAGGACAGGGAAGCCTGGCATGCTGCAGTCCCTGGGGTCACAAAGAGTTGGACATGACTGAGTGAACAATAAACCGTGAGCTTATAGTGCTTTTTGTGCTTTGCTAATGGTAGTTTTAGACTTGGTTTCTTTTGAGTGTATGCCTTTCCATCTCTGCCTGTTGAGTAAGACTGACTTGTCCCATGTCTCTCCTCAGGGGCTTCTTCTGCCACTATGCTGATCTTCATCCTTCCAGCAGTTTTCTATCTTAAACTTGTCAAGAAAGAACCTCTTAGGTCACCCCAAAAGGTCGGGGTAAGTAAGGTTTACAATTTCTCCCTTTAAGTTTCCACTACTTAGAGTAAACCAGGAAATGCATGCACATGTTCCAAAAACTGAATCGATGCACAACAACCGAAAATCAAAGAGGGCTGGAACTCTCTGGTGGAAAAGAAGGAGGTGTAGACTTTAGCACTGAGATGATTCTGGGATTTCTTCTCTTCACATTAAATAGCTTGTGCTAAATCCTTCCTACCTGTCAAATGCTAGTGGAGTTTGCTCACAGGCATACATTTATAACAGTTTCTACCACCAAGCTATTGTTGCACTATCTACAGAAAAACGTGCAGGAAGGAATTAGGCTCCTTAGCAGCGTTATGAAAAAATATAAACATTTTGGTCACAGTCATTAGGTTTGTGAGGCAAAAAATGTTGCTTTTGTTTTCCCCTCCTCAGTACCTTGCTGTCCCCTGTGGACCAAGAACAGAACCATCTGTTGTCCAGTTAGTCTCTTTCCATATAATTTATAGTCCTATTAACCTGGAGAGTATGTATTTCTTTCCCACAATAGTACTACAAAAAATGTATACTAGAAATAATTGTTCTTCAATATTAAATATTATCTAAGACTGCTTAATGTCAAGGCTATGGTTTTTCCTGTGGTCATGTATGGATGTGAGAGTTGGACTGTGAAGAAGGCTGAGCGCCGAAGAATTGATGCTTTTGAACTGTGGTGTTGGAGAAGACTCTTGGGAGTCCCTTGGACTGCAAGGAGATCCAACCAGTCCATTCTGAAGGAGATCAGTCCTGGGTGTTCTTTGGAGGGAATGATGCTGAAGCTGAAACTCTAGTACTTTGGCCACCTCATGCGAAGAGTTGACTCATTGGTAAAGACTCTGATGCTGGGAGGGATTGGGGGCAGGAGGAGAAGGGGACGACAGAGGATGAGATGGCTGGATGGCATCACGGACTCAATGGGCGTGAGTCTGAGTGAACTCTGGGAGTTGGTGATGGACAGGGAGGCCTGGCGTGCTGCGATTCATGGGGTCTCAAAGAGTCGGACACGACTGAGCAACTGAACTGAACTGAAGACTGCTTAATAAAGTCTTGTATTAAGGCTTGAAAAGTGCCTCTGACTGACTGACCCTGAATTTTGCCTGTGAGTCGTTCTCCTCTCAGGATGGTTTGGGGACTTTAGGAAAGGTTGGTATCAAAAGCTCCTCCCATCATCTTGCCCCCAGATTTCCACTCTATGTAGTCCATTCTGTTTCGGCTTTTATAGCACTGGGACCTTGGTAAATCACTTTTTCAGTTTGACCAGATATAAAAGTGAATAGAATTATATCCCAAATCCTTCTTAGTGAAAAAAGATTTCAGTCGCTGTTTGTTTTTATGTAAAATTAGGAAGTCTATCTATGTGGTAGTCTATAAGGTCCCTTTTAGTGCTAAAATTGTGAAATATTTATATGTTTATGTAATTACAGGTATATTACAAGTATAGGCATATACGTTTATGTTCACTTCAGTTCAGTTCAGTTCAGTCTCTCAGTCGTGTCCAACTCTTTGCGACCCCATGAGCTGCAGCGCGCCAAGCCTCCCTGTCCAACACCAACTCCCAGAGCCTACCCAAACTCATGTCCATTGAGTCGGTGATGCCATCCAACCATCTCATCCTCTGTCGTCCCCTTCTCCTACCTTCAGCCTTTCCCAGCATCAGGGTCTTTTCAAATGAGTCAGCTCTTCGCATCAGGTGGCTAAAGTATTGGAGTTTCAGCTTCAACATCAGACTCCCCAGTGAACACCCAGGACTGATTTCCTTTAGGATGGACTGGTTGGATCTCCTTGCAGTCCAAGGGCCTCTCAAGAGTCTTCTCCAACACCACAGTTTCAAAAGCATCAATTCTTCTATGCTCAGCCCTCTTTATATTCCAACTCTCACATCCATACATGACTAGAAAAACTAGTATATGTATATGAAATTACATATTAATACACACATATATACCTTGAGGCTTTTTTTTTTTCAAGAAATATGCAATATACATTATATTGTGTGCATGCTCAGGCCTCTTCAGTCATGTCTGACTCTTTGTGATCTCATAGACTGTAGTCTGCCGTGCTCCTCTGTCCTCTGGGGATTCTCTAGGCAAGAACACTGCAGTGGGTTGCCATGCCCTCTTCCAGGGGATCACCTCGACCCAGGGATCAGGCCTGCATTTCATATTATGTCTCCTGCATTGGCAGGGGTTCTTTACCACTAGTGCCATTAGGCTTTGTTTTTGTTTGTTTTTAAAAAAATGTAATCCTATCATACATGCTACTCTTTTATAACCTGCCCCTATTCACCTAAAAGATTGTGAGCACTCCGTAAGTCATCTAATCTTTTTCTGTTACTTGGTTTGTAAGGATTACAGGATATTCCATTATTTTATGTACCAAATCAATCAACCATTTTTCTATATTGAACATTTGGGTTAAATCTCTCTACTATTGTATTCTTACCCTCTTTCCCGAGGTAGGGTTCTAAATTGATTAACTGCTAGGCATGAGCAGCTATAAGAATAATACAATTCAATATGCAAATCAAATGGCTGTCTTAAGTAAACAACTTATAAAAGCAAACTGTACTAAGGAAGTATAATTTCTGTGTTCCCTAACAAGTTCTTTCTGACTTACAGGCTTGTATTTTCTTCGTGGTTGGCATCATCTTCATGATGGGAAGCATGGCACTCATTATAATTGACTGGATTTACAATCCCCCATATTCCAAGCATCACTAACCCAAGGAAAAATACTATCTTTTCCTGTTGGAGATGGTTACCAATTATGCTCCCAAAGACATTTTAGTTATCTTGTTTGCAATGTTATTCATAGGAAGTAACAGGAAGATTCCGAAGATGTTTACCAGCAATATTACCAAGCACCTACAGAAGAGAAAATCATCATTTTTGTCACAAATGGCTGTTTATATGTTTAAAATCTGCGGTGCACATTTCCACCCAGGTTTTACTAGAGCAGTGTGCGATGATATATTTTTGCTTCTGCGTATGCAGAACAAAGGTAGCTGCATGTAATGATCATCAGATAATACCCTTTTCCCTCTCCCCGCAAAAGTACCAAATTTCTGTATTCTCAGAACATCAAGCAAAAATGCCCTGATGGCAAAGCTATCGCCACTTAATGCCTTCCCTCAATCTTGCACCAAATACTCCAGGTCTGTTTAATGACAGAGGCAAAAGACATATATTATGAACTGTCTCTACAAGTCACATGAATGATCAGACACCAGGCTGGAGCATTTTATGCTCAACACTAACAGAAAATTTTGCCCATCCCACTTGTGACATTAAATTAGTGACTTCTTCATTCAATCATTCTTCTGTAAATATTAAATCATCCTATGAAACATAGAGAGGGGCTTTATTGAAATTATAGAGCACCAGCAAAACAATGCTTATCGCTCTACTGAATGTTCTGGAAGCATTTGTTTATTAATGTTATTCGCAGTCCTCTTGTCACACTTTTGTCATTGAACAATGCCCTCCCTCTCGTCTTCCATTTTCATTCAGAATTTTTAGAATACCACTATTCATGTGGAGCTACACTACCCAGTATTGTTTAATACATTTTTATGCGATAAACATTCAGTGCAGGAAACTGTGATTGCTTTATGTTTATGTATATAATCTTATTCTGTAGTTATCAGAATTTTAATGTATGGTACATTTGATTTTTATTTTTTACACGTGTAGTTTTCTCTTCACAGTCAAACGTTTATGTTATTGGGGGTGGGGGTAGGGAATTGAGTTGATAGGCTCAAAAATCCACGTTTGTATTTGTCTATTGAGCATATTTTAAATTTGAAACCTGAGTGATACATTGAATAGTTTGGTAATGCTCTTCTTCAGTGTTTACATATTACCATAATCATCTACAAGAAAATGAGTTCCCTATTTGCATTATCGATACTAAGGTAGTTCTTTTAATTTAGCAGGTCTAAAATAGGATTTAGTTCATTTTAGCTTGAATAGTTGTTTGCTAACATTGATTTGCTATTCAATACAGTGTTGAGCTATTCTCTATAAAAACAAAAGTGCTAACACTACAAAGAGATGCAAATTACTATTCTTGCTCACTTTTACAACATAGTTACATGAAATGGATTTAAAAATTAGTACTCATTGCCTAGAATTTCTAGAGTTTGCTCCTTTTTTTTTCTCAATCAGTAGCAAGCACATTTGTTGTATATTTTAGTATAGCCTAGTATGAAATACAGGTGTTATGTAAGTATGATAATATTAAATCGTATTTCAATAGTTTTTGCTGGAATGTGCCTTACTTAAATATATATTTGTTTTATGTATTATTCTCTAGAGGCATAATGTTGTAAAATGGTGCACTTTGTTAGGGAAATTGAGCATTACTAGAAACTATCATGACTTCTGACTTACTATTATTTACCAAATAGCATTTTAAAGATATATTTCTATTTTCAATCCATCTAAACAGAGTATCAAAATAGAAAATGGAAAAAAGGTGCCTTCTGAGTGTTAAAAATGTTTGATCTGAATGTATTTAAATGTACATACAATGAATTGATCCAAAAATCTGAAAAGCTATAAAATCTGTATATATTTTGAATGCTTTAAGTTTGAAATGACTCACTTGAAAGTATCAACATGTAAAATTATATTCAAGAGCAATACTACAGTGCCAAATAATAAAGTGTCGTTTTTTTCTCATGGCCATTTTCAGGATTAGAGTTCACATAGACTGCAGGACAGGCATACATATGGTATATTGTACTGGTTAATTTAGCCCCATTTATAAACAGATGAAAATTTTATTTTCTTATTTCATTTATAAGATGGTTCAATATATTGGGAAGCTTTTTTTTATTACAGAAAGTGTATATTGGTATATAATAAATGAATTTTTCAAATGACTATGATATAATTTTCTTTCTATTGTTGAAGGCATGAAAAATACTATTCATAAGTGAAAACGTATTTTAAATCTTAATATTGTCTCTTTTATATTGGTATATATTCCATTTTTATTGTTACTCTGACATAAAACTAATATTTATAGCTTTCAGAAAATAGTTGCCATCTTATTCTGGCAAAATATACAGCTAATTTGAAATCATGCTTGTTTTGTATCATCCTAGAATGAATGTGGAAGAAATTACTCTCTTAATGGTGAATTAATGAAGAATTCATCTGGGATGGAAAAAGAAGGAATAGAAGAATGATGAAAACAGTTAAAGAAAAATCTGAAATATTTGGGAGAAGGGAAAGTAACATGGGAGTGCTGAGGACTGGGTAGAAATGGAACTGACAGGTCATACATTAAGCTTATGCTTAACTTTCTAAGAAACTTCCAAGTCATTCTCCAAAGTGGTTCTACCATTTTCATTTTCACCAGGAATATACACAAATTCTAGTTGCTCTACATCCCCGCCAGCAGTTGACATTGTCTTTTGTAGTTTGGTGCCCTTCAAGTAGGTGTGGAAAATTATCTCACCGTGATTTTCATTTCCATTTCCCTGATGACTAGTGTGGGAAACTCTTCATGCATATAACGCATGTTTTCTTTTGTCAAGTGTCTGTTCAAATCCCTCACTCATTTTAAAAATTAGGTTGCCTTTTTGTTGTGTATTTGTCAGAATTCTTTATATATTCTGGATACATGTCCTTTGTCAGATTGCAAATGTATTTTCCCAGCCTATGGCATGCTTACACATTTTCCTAAATGTGTTTTACAATTCCTGTCTTAATGAGGATGAGATTAATTGGAATGGTCAATTAATTGTCATAATTGTTTAGATATTCAAATTTGGAGAGTACAAGATTCTTTCTCTTTTTTGTTATTATATCATTTTGCCTTGTAGCTAGCTTCATTTAATGTATGCTAATCTAGTTCCCCACATCCAAGGTAAGAGAAACCCAAGTAAGACGGTAGGTGTTGCGAGAGGGCATCAGAGGGCAAACACACTGAAACCATAATCACAGAAAACTAGTCAGTCTGATCACACGGACCATAGCCTTATCTAATTCAATGAAACTAAGCCATGCTGCGTGGGGCCACCCAAGACAGGTGGGTCATGGTGGAGAGGTCCGAGAGGGCATCAGAGGGCAAACACACTGAAACCATAATCACAGAAAACTAGTCAATCTGATTACATGGACCACAGCCTTATCTAACTCAATGAAACTAAGCCATGCTGCGTGGGGCCACCCAAGACAGGTGGGTCATGGTGGAGAGGTCTGACAGAATGTGGTCCACTGGAGAAGGGAATGGCAAACCACTTCAGTGTTCTTGCCTTGAGAACCCCATGAATAGTATGAAAAGGTAAAATGATAGGATACTGAAAGAGGAACTCCCCAGGTCAGTAGGTGCCCAATATGCTACTGGAGATCAGTGGAGAAATAACTCCAGAAAGAATGAAGGGATGGAGCCAAAGCAAAAACAACACCCAGTTGTGGATGCGACTGGTGATAGAAGCAAGGTCCGATGCTGAAAGAGCAATATTGCATAGGAACCTGGAATGTCAGGTCCATGAATCAAGGCAAATTGGAAATGGTCAAACGAGATGGCAAGAGTGAACATCGACATTCTAGGAATCAGCGAACTAAAATGGACTGGAATGGGTGAATTTGATTCAGATGACCATTATATCTACTACTGTGGGCAGGAATCCCTTAGAAGAAATGGAGTAGCCATCATGGTCAACAAAAGATTCTGAAATGCAATACTTGGATGCAATCTCAAAAACGACAGAATGATCTCTGTTCGTTTCCAAGGCAAAGCATTTAATATCACAGTAATCCAAGCCATCATGCAAAGTTGGGTTCGATAAAGGACAGAAATGGTAAGGACCTATCAGAAGCAGAAGATATTAAGAAGAGGTGGCAAGAATACACAGAAGAACTGTACAAAAAAGATCTTCACGACCCAGATAATCATGATGGTGTGCTCACTCACCTAGAGCCAGACATCCTGGAATGTGAAGTCAAGTGGACCTTAGAAAGCATCACTACGAACAAAGCTAGTGGAGGTGATGGAATCCCAGTTGAGCTATTTCAAATCCTGAAAGATGATGCTGTGAAAGTGCCTCACTCAATATACCAGCAAATTTGGAAAACTCAGCAGTGGCCACAGGACTGGAAAAGGTCAGTTTTCATTCCAATCCCAAAGAAAAGCAATGCCAAAGAATGCTCAAACTACCACACAATTGCACTCATCTCATACACTAGTAAAGTATTGCTCAAAATTCTCCAAGCCAGGCTTTAGCAATACGTGAACCGTGAAATTCCAGACGTTCAAGCTGGTTTTAGAAAAGGCAGAGGAACCAGAGATCAAATTTCCAACATCTGCTGGATCATGGAAAAAGCAAGAGAGTTCCAGAAAAACATCTATTTCTGCTTTATTAACTATGCCAAAGCCTTTGACTGTGTGGATCACAGTAAACTGTGGAAAATTCTGAAAGAGATGGGAATACCAGACCACCTGACCTGCCTCTTGAGAAACCTGTATGCAGATCAGGAAGCAACAGTTAGAACTGGACATGGAACAACAGATTGGTTCCAAATATGAAAAGGAGTACGTCAAGGCTGTATATTGTCACTCTGCTATTGAACTTCTATGCAGAGTACCTCATGAGAAACCCTGGGCTGGAAGAAGCACAAGCTGGAATCAAGATTGCCAGGAGAAATATCAATAACCTCAGATATGCAGATGATACCACCCTTATGGCAGAAAGCAAAGAGGAACTAAAGAGCCTCTTGATGAAAGTGAAAGAGGAGAGTGAAAAAGTTGGCTTAAAGCTCAACATTCAGAAAATGAAGACCATGGCATCTGGTCCCATCACTTCATGGGAAATAGATGGGGAAACAGTGGAAACAGTGTCACACTTTATGTTTTTGGGCTCCAAAATCACTGCAGATGGTGACTGCAGCCATGAAATTAAAGGACACTTACTCCTTGGAAGGAAAGTTATGACCAACCTAGATAGCATATTGAAAAGCAGAGACATTACTTTGCCAACAAAGGTCCGTCTAGTCAAGGCTATGGTTTTTCCTGTGGTCATGTATGGATGTGAGAGTTGGACTGTGAAGAAGGCTGAGCGCCGAAAAATTGATGCTTTTGAACTGTGGTGTTGGAGAAGACTCTTGAGAGTCCCTTGGACTGCAAGGAGATCCAACCAGTCCATTCTGAAGGAGATCAGCCTTGGGATTTCTTTGGAAGGACTGATGCTAAAGCTGAAACTCCAGTACTTCGGCCACCTCATGCGAAGAGTTGACTCATTTGAAAAGACCCTGATGCTGGGAGGGATTTGGGGCAGGAGGAGAAGGGGACAACAGAGGACGAGATGGCTGGATGGTATCACTGACTCAATGGACTTGAGTCTGAGTGAACTCCGGGAGTTGGTGATGGACAGGGAGGACTGGCGTGCTGCGATTCATGGGGTCACAAATAGTTGGACACGACTGAGTGACTGAACTGAACTGAATCTAGTTTTGTTTTATACAGATCTTTGATAAAAATAATTTTTTCTAAGTCACTTTATATCTTAGTTTGGAAACCTATTACTGCCTATATAGGCCCAGGACATCCAAAATCCTTTTCAGCTACTTGTAGTCAACTTTATTAGATCCCTCAGCCTTTGCTATAGGTACTTATAGAGGAAACAAGAGAAATTAGTTTATTTGATTCTCATTTACCAGCTTGGAAGGCCTGGCATTTTCTCTTGACTCTGTATTTTCCTTCATGTACAGAAGAAGTTTGCATAGTTTTGCTTCTGTACCATGCATCCTCATGACTGTCTTTTGTCAATAAAAAATGTTGCACAAGTTATTAGTTTAGTAAAATCAGTTTAGAGCTTTTCTTCGCACCAAATACCAAAATGAAAAAAAATCATTATGAAAGCCAAAACGTGATGAGGAGACATTTAAGGAAAAACTGTTTGATTGCTGCATATGAGCATAAGTATTAGCCAGTCAGTTGTGTCCAGCTCTTCGTGACGCAACTGTGGACTGTAGCCCACCAGGCTCCTCTGTCCTTGGAATTCTTTAGGCAAGGCAGGTGAGAATAATAGAGTGAATAGCCATGCCCTTCTCTAGGAGATCTTTCAGACCCAGGGACTGAACCCTGGTCTCCTGCATTGCAGGTGGATTCTTTACCATCTGAGCCATCAGGGAAAGTCAAACACAATGGCAAAAAGC
Source organism: Capra hircus (assembly GCF_001704415.2). Lineage (NCBI taxonomy): Eukaryota > Metazoa > Chordata > Mammalia > Artiodactyla > Bovidae > Capra > Capra hircus. Next base: position 33,031,594 of record NC_030812.1, read on the forward strand.
ACAAAGGCAGTCAATGATGATGAGACATAACTATGTAGCAGGAAAATATAATTCTGTCCATTAAGGAATAAACAATTAAAGATAATAGCTACTACAAAATGCAGACCAATATATCCTCAATGTTTGAAGAGATAATACAGATCTATCAAGAATCTAACAGAAGAATGGACAACAGACGTGAAATCACATACAGAAATGAATGGTGAACGCATATTTACGAATAATTAGATCTCACTATGAATCAACTACAGGCAAGTAAAAACATGACTAAAACAATTGCTTTGTCAGAGTACTAAAATAAAAAAAAGATAACGTTCTGTTTTAATGACTGTGAGGAGTTCATCACTCTCATTTTGGTGACAGAAATCAATCTCTTGCTAGCCTTATGTGGAGCTCATTCTGGCCATGCTTATACAGATCCTCATAAATGCTTATAGTAGTCTCCCCAGAGATGTTCACTCTCTAATCCCTGGCACACGAAAATATGTCGGGAAGTTGAATTTGGCAGATAGAATTGAAGTACAGATCTTAAAATAGGAAGATTGTGCTGAATAATCTAGTCACATAAGCCCTTAAAATCAGATAACTTTCTTCAGCTAAAGTCAAAAATATTTAAATCAGAAGAAGGGCTCAACTTGCCATTGTTGAGTTGAAAATGGAGGACACCATGTGTAAACCCGTGTGAAGGAAATGAATTCTTTCAACAACTTAAATAAGACAATAAGATGATTCTTCTCCTAAGCTTCCAAGTAGGAGTCTAGGGCACCAATACCTTGATTTGAGCCTAGAGAGCCTAAGCAGAATACTCTGTTGGGCCAGCCAGACTTGTGACCTAAAGATCTGTGAGATAATAAATGAGTGCCTTTTTAAGCTGCTAACTTTGTGATAGTTTGTTATGACAGCAATATGAAACTATAAAATACAATATTCATGTCTGTTGATTAATTAATTTCTGTTCTCAGGAAATAATTAGAAAAATGAATTGACTGTTACATACTCTGTCCTCTTTCAACATATAGTATCTTACAGTTCTGAAATATTCCAAATGTACAAAATTGTGGAATAATTTAATAAATTCTAGTACCTTCATAGGCTGGACTATGATGCAGTCATCAAAAGTATTTTAATAAAATATATTTTCATTAATAAAATGAAAAACTATGGTATAATATTAAGTGAAGAAAAAAGAATAAAAGCTTTCTTATCCCAATTTTATATATTATAAAAGCATGAAATAGAAAAAAAATGAAAATGACCTAATGTTAAAAGTAGATATTTGTAACATTTGATAATGTTAAAAGTAGAAAAATGATTGGCAATTAGTTTTCATCTTCATATGCTCCTCTTATTTTCTAAATTTTCTATGAAGATTATTCCTTTTATCATTAGGAAAAAACTTTTCAGAAATAGAAAAGGCTTTCTGCCAAATTCTATTCTGGAAAATAATTAAACCATGTTACCTATTTCTATACATTTTTATATTTTAAGCTGAGTCTAAAGGCATAATTAAATGAATGTGCAATTCATAATTAGGGAAGAGTCATTAATGACTGAAGCAGACCCTCAAAGGATGGGACAGACCCTGACCAGAGGTGGGGCTGGAATGAGAAAAGGATGACTTGAAGAAAACAGTGTAGCCTAGCCAGGAGACCAAGTTTTCAGTCCTATATCCATGTTCTGGATAAGTCATTTAATTTTATTGAGCTTTAGTTTCCTCATATTTGTTGGAATAATTTCTGTATAATGTAATTCCCAAGATCATTTAGCTTGTAATCACTGGAAATGTCAAGATTCTTTCTTATAACATAATCATATCTTTAATGTAAAGATTTGGCAGTAGTCACAAATGAGTGCTGGAAGAACTCTCTCCAGTGGGAAAGTTACAAAGCATACACTGCAACAATGATTTGAGCAGTTTGTCCTGGAAGTGAGCAGATACATCAGACGCTTCTGAGGGAAACTCGGCCTTGCTGCTCAGGTTGAGTAATTTACTGGATAAACATTTACTCAGTGAAGAACATGCCAGATTCCACACTAGGTACAAGAATACAGAATAGTCCTCATCTTCAAGGAGTTTTAAGGACTCTAGAGGAGGGTAAACATGTACATAGATAGTTACAACACAAAATGGAAAATGCTTTAGTATATACCCAGGATTCCCTGGAACCACCAAAGGGAGTGCTCAAGTCAGCCTTGGTAAAGAGGAGTAGTCATGGGTTTCTGGCAACAGATACCCCATAAATTGAATCCTAAAGAACAAATTGGAGTTATCAGGTAAAGAGATGGAATGGAACAGCAAGTATTATGCACAAGAACATGATTCATCTCATTGACCTCCCCATTCCCCACATAAACATGTATGCACATGCCTTCCACAAACCATGTATTAGATTCCTTTTCCTGCTATAACAAATTGCCACACACTCAGTGACTAAAAATATCTTTTATTATCTTACCACAGCAACAGCAGGAATCAGTAGAAGCCCCAGCAGAATCATACAAATCAAGCAGAGCAAATAAAACAACAAAGATTCTTAAAATTAAACTGTGCCTGGTACTACAGCCACAAAGTAGACCAGGATCAATGTGTCAGATCGAAAGAGAGTGACAGCCCGCTACAGTAAAAGATTTAAATAGGATGTCTGACACACAACTGAAGATCATTAGTCATATCAAGAACCAAGAAAAGTACAAGTTGATTGAAAAAGATAATTAACTGATGCTAACACTGAGATGAATCAGATGTTGGAACTATTTGACGAGGATTTTAAAGCATCCGTCATAAAAATGCTTCAATGGTCAATTACAAACTCTCTTGAAACCAGAGGAAAACAATGGAACATCTTAACAAAGAAACTGAAGTTCAAGAAAGAATCAACTGCAAATTATAAACTGAAAAATACAATAACAGAAATTCAAAGAAAATTTCATTGATGTTCTCAGTAATAGAATGGAGATGATGAAGGATATAATCAGTGAACTTGAGCAAATAGCAATGGAATTCACCTAATCTGAGGGCTTCCCGGGCGGCTCATACAATAAAGAATCTTCTTGCAAATGCAGGAGACCCAGATTCAATCTCTGAGTTTGGAAGATTCCCTGAAGAAAGGAGTGGCTACCCACTCCAGTATTCTTGCCTGGAGAATTCCATGGACAGAGGAGTCTGGAGGGTTACAGTCCATGGGGTTGCAAACAGTCAGACAGAACTGAGCGACTAACACTTTCACTTTCATTTCACTTTCACCTAATCTGAACAAAAGAAAGGAGGGAAAGAGGCACTAGGGAAAGAAAGAAAGAGAGAGGAGGCAGGGGAAGAGACGAGAGTGAGAAAGAAAGAGAGAAGGAAATAAGAGAACTGGGCTGTGAACATATGTGACCAAAAAAAAGTCAACATTTGCTGATTTCCTTTAGGATTGACTGGCTTGATCTCCTTGCAGTCCAAGGGACTCTCAAGAGTCTTCTCCAACACCACAGAGCCTCAAAATACATGAAGTAAAAACTGATGGAGCTGAAGGAGAAATATGAACCCACAGTTACAGTGGCAGACCTGCATATTCATCTCTCAGAGACTGACAGAACTACTAGACAGACAATCAGTAAAGATAGAGATCTGAACAGCATAGTCAACCAAGAGGTTCTGATTGGCACATATGAAACTCTTCATCACCAGCAGCAGAGTACGTAGACTTTATTCAAGCACTTACAGAACCCTAACCAACGTAAACCATGCCATGGACCATAAAACAAGCCTCAACAAATTTAAGAGGGTTAAAGTCACGCAAACTGTATTTTCTGACCATAATGGAATCAATTAAAAGTCGGTAACAGAAAGATATGGAAATTAAACAACACACTTCTATTTACTCCTTGGATCAAAGAAAAAGTATCAAAGAAAAATTTAAATACATAGAACTGACTAAAATTTTTAAAAACGACATATCAAAAGATGTGGGGTGCATCTAAAGCAGTGCTGAGAGAAAATTTTGCAGCACTAAATTGTTTACATTAGAAATGAGGAAAGGTCTCAAGTCGATAAGTTAAATTCCTAAGTTAAGAAACACGAGAAAAAAAGAACAAAATAAACCAGAAGAAATCAGAAGGAAGAAAAATAACAGAGGTAAGAGCATGTATCAATGAAACAGAAAATAAGAAAACAACAGAGAAAATTGATAAAACAAAAGCTGATTCTTGGGCAAATTGAAAATTGATAAGCCTCTACCAAGACTGACAAAATAAAAAGAGAAAATATATAAAGCATTGTGTTTTAGTTTGACAGAAATTTTCCTTTTCTAGTGGTTCATAAAATAATGGTGTATCTTAAAATTTTAAAACATCTTAACTTTAATAAAATATATCTTTTGTAAAAAACATTGTTAACATTCTTTGACGAAAAGGGCATGGGCTCTATTTTTTTAGAGTTCCTATGCATGGTAGTACAAAATGGTCTGATTACTGCCAGCATGTACCACTCTAATTCTATGATGGTGGTGGTGGTGATGTGTGTGTGTGTGTGTGTGTGTGTGTATGTGTGTGTGTGTGTGTGTGTGCTTTGGAGGTAGGATGGAGGGTGCCAGGCCAGCCAAAGAAAGGTTACAGAAGGTAACCATATGAAACATGAACTCACTGCAATATGAATTTTTTCCAAATCAGACTTATTTTGATCTAACTCGTTAGTTAGTAGACCCATGAGAAGAAAATATTATAAAAGGAAATTGAGGGCCCAGGAATGAAGGGGTAATAGTGAAAAGATCTCCACACTGCACTTGGCCTTCCTGGTCTTTGTAAATTCTCAATCCTGGCTCACACAAGATTCCTAGACAACAATGTTTACTCTTAGTTTGACATTAAGTGAAACTGTCACTAAGCTGGAGTGTTTCCACCAGCCCTGGGGGTGCAGGGAGAAAGCCAGAACCCCAATTCTTTGCTGTTCATAGCTCAGCTTCCCTGGCACAGGATTGTGGTTAATTTAATCAGGGTTGTTTGTGAATAAGCTACATGAGACTGATTCTTCTATGATCTTGTTCCTGGTACCATCATCTCAAAGGAAAACTTGATTTCTCTCCATAAAGTGATGGGCATATTTTTTCCACTATTGCCAGTTTTTTACCTTAAAACTTTGGAAAATCACCAAGTTTCACTCTGTGAGTAAAAGATTGTCTAAACCTGGTCTACAGACCAAACCTCTGTCCTCAGATGAATAATCGGAATTTCAGCCTATACTAACTCAGCAACTTAAAGAGAATTAAAAATAGTTGCCATTTTAGATCTCTCTCTTTTCCTAAAGGTACAAATCTTGGCCAGGATGGGTTGTTGAATGGATATAGCTGCTGTTTAAATGACAGTAGTCTATATCTTGCTGTGCAAGAAAATGAAAAGAAGATAGACTATTTCATCAAATAATTATTTACTTATAAAGGATGCTAGCACATAGATCATTTTCTATTACTGTTATGAAATGAAGTATTATTTAGTAGAGCTTTGTATAATTATTTTCACTTCTTGTTTAGAATAAGAGTTAACTAAATTATATTGTTTTATTTTCAACTCCAACTCCAACTCTGCTGATGGGAGAGTAGAAAAATTGAGAAGTAAGGCTTCGGGGGTTTGAGTGGTAGCTACCAGCCCTTGCTAGGGGATCCTGGGAAAGACCCCCCAGGCAACAAAGCCCTTCATCTGGTGGACTGATTAAACCAAATGATCTGAACCAGAGACCCACTGAGTCTACAAAGGAGATTTCAGCTAAAGGAAAACTTAGAGGAAAATTTGCTGAGTAAAAGTCTCAAAATTGCAGAATTCCCACGATACTTTGAAAATCTCCCTGAAAGACAGATTGCCCAAAAGTTTGGGCAGAATCTCACATTAAAGTAGAGGACCAGGATATAGCTTCCTGGTTTATATAATTCTTCACATCCCAGCCCCATGTAGCTCTCTCTCATCAGTAACACACACACACACACTGTGATGGAATGAATATTTTTACCCCTACCAAAGTCATACATTGATGCTCTAGCTCCAAATCTGATATTTATTTGGACATAAAACTGTTGGGAGGTAATTGAGTTTAGATGAGGTCCTGAGGGTGAGACTCTCATGATGGGATTGGTGCCCTTATACAAAGAAGAAGAGATCCAAGTGTGTGCTTTCTTTCTCTTTCCGCCATGAAGAGGCAAAGCCACTTTCAAACCAGAAAGAGGGCTCTCACTAGATGATAAATCTGCAAATACTTTGATATTGATTACTTGGGAGAATACATTTATAAGCAAATATTCATAATAATGAGAAGATAGGAGGACAAAAAAATCACTTAAGCAAGACCCTCCTGAAATAAAAAGTGGCTTTTGGACTAGTTTGCCCTTTCAGATAAGCAGATGACACCACCCTTATGGCAAAAAGTGAAGAAGAAATAAAGAGAGCCTCCTGATGAAAGTGAAAGAGGAGAGTGAAAAAGTTGGCTTAAAACTCAACATTCAGAAAGCTAAGATCATGGCATTTGGTCCCATCACTTCATGGTAAATAGTCAGGGAAATAATGGAAACACTGAGAGACTTTATTTTGGGGGGCTCCAAAATCACTACAGATGGTGACTGCGGCTATGAAATTAAAAGATGCTTGCACCTTGGAAGAGAAGCTATGGCCAACCTAGGCAGCATATTCAAAAGCAGAGACAATACTTTGCAACAAGGTTTGTCTAGTCAAAGCTATGGTTTTTCTAATAGTCATGTATGGATGTGAGAGTTGGACTATAAAGAAAGTTGAGCATCAAAGAATTGATGCTTTTGAACTGTGGTGCTGGAGAAGACTCTTGAGAGTCCCTTGGACTGCAAGAAGATCCAGCCAGTCCATCCTAAAGGAAATCAGTCCTGAATAGTCACTGGAAGGACTGATGCTGAAGCTGAAACTCCAATACTTTGGCCACCTGATGCAAAGAACTGACTCAATGGAAAAGACCCTGATGCTGGGAAAGACTGAAGGCAGGAGAAGGGGACGACAGAGGGTGAGATGGTTGGATGGCATCACCGACTCAATGGACATGAGTTTGAGTAGGTTCTGGGAGTTGGTGATGGACAGTGAAGCCTCATGTGCTGCAGTCCATGGGGTCTCAAAGAGTCAGACATGACTGAGTGACTGAACTGAACTGAACTTGGTGTTTAAAATCATTAACTTCACATAACAAAAATTCTCCTGCTCCAAATAAGGCTCCAGCTTAGAAATTTGAGTGTTCTGTTTTTGCTTTCATGATCTTTCATCAAAAGATAGCATTAGTACTTCTTAATTTTCATATATTAGTTGGGTCATTTGGAATTTTGATATTTCATAACTTCCCCTTGATACTCAGTGTGGTGTCAGTGCTATGAAATTGGAAACATGCTATTAGAACAGCAGTGCGAAGAGTTGCCCTGTAACACAGAGGCTTTTTAAATTTAGCTTTTAGCAAGTTAAAAGGGGCTTTTAACAAGCCCCTTTCATCTTAGCAAGATGAAAGGGGCTTAAAAAGGAAAAGCAGGTCAAAACCATTTCATATTGCTGATTTTGTTTCCATGAATCTTTACCTTGTATATTTTTAACTTTTCAGAGCACATTCATATACACAACATAATCTTCAAAAGAAGCTCGTAACTTCCTGAACGACGTACAATATTCCATAGGATTTGTTTTCCAAACATCCTTTGACTCCTTGAAGGAATTTTGCAAAAATGTCATCTATCACCTCAACATGTATTGCTCAATCCCTAAGTGTCAGCATCAGAACAACCGTTGACTTTCCAGGGTAACAGTCAGCATTTGTCTAACCCTTTGGCAAAACATTATGCCTACCTTGTCCCTTCAGAAGCCCCACAGCGTCAAGCTATCAGCCATCTTTTGTTGTTGTTGTTTTAGCTGCTAAGTAGTGTCTACCTCTTTCGCAATCCCATGGACTCTAGCCTGCCAGACTCCTCCATCTATAGGATTTCCCAGACAAGAACACTGGAGTGGGTTGCCGTTTCCTTCTCCAGGACATTTTCCTGACCCCGGGATTAAACCCGAGTCTCTTGCATTGGCAGGTGGGTTCTTTACTACTGAGCCACTAGGGAAGCCCTTCCTGCTCTGCAAACCTGCTATTAGAACAGGGCCTGACACTGGTCTCTTACACCTATGGTTAAATTTAAGCCAATTGTTCCCCTCTTACTGGATTATTTACATTTAAAGTTTCTCTCAAACTGAGATTTAAAGCTCTGATTTTTGTGTGTGTGGTTAACAAGCATGTAAAATGTTCCATCTTAGCAATTTTTCATCTTGCAAAATTAAAACTCAGTATCCATTGCACAACTTTTTCTCCCTCCTCACAGCCCCTGGCAACCACTCTCTGAGTCTGTCTGCTTTAGACACCTCATATAAGTGGAATCATGCAATATTTGTCTTTTTGTGACTGGCTCAACTTAGCAATAATGTCTTTATAATAGAGTGGAAGCATACTGTATGATTTTTTTCAACATGAATGAGTCAGAAATTGGGAAAAAAATGCAAAATTGGAGCCATAATTAGAAAGCAGTAAATAGAAGCACATAATAAGAGGTGTTTTATGCTTAGCTTTATCAACCATACAATCCATGTGGCTTAGATTGGGCAAATCTTTGGGATGAGAATAGTTGGAGAATTGTTGTGCCTTAAAGCTAAAAATGGGTGGACTACTTATTTACTTGCTTTCTCCTCAATACCATAGAAGTTTTAAAAACCAAATCCTTAGAAGCACTAGTAAACCAAAAAGCTGATGTTAGCAGACCAGAATATGAGGTAATTTCTGTATGGTATAAAGCAGATAGACTAGACTTGGATGTCCGCAAAACCTAACAGGGTATGGGAATCTGCTTTTGAGATCACTGCCTGTAGCATTCACCCCAGTCTAAAGTCCTAAAAATACCTCTCTAGACAATAGATTTACTTGTAGGAAGTGCCCAGCATGAGCCAAGGGGCTAGAGGGAGAAGTGGTATAATGTCCCAGGTCATTTCTGGCTTCTCTGAGGACATGCAGCCTCACACTTAAAGATAAGCTTCTCTGGACTTCAGAAAAAGCCCACTCATCACATCAACCCACTTACTATAGAATCAGACACCATTTGAGAAAACAGAAAAAAGGGCAATAAATGGGAGAAGTAAAAAAGATCATCAGGGGAAGCAAAATTAATGCAAGAAAACACAAAGTAATTCTTGGGAGTTAAAAATCTGGTTGCTAACCAATAGAAGAACTGAATACAGAAACAGAGAGGACTACAGGTACACTTAGCAACCTGGAAGTTTAGGCTAAGGACTCTTTTTAAGAATTCAAAAACATAAAAATGACAACTATGAGAAATTAATAAACTTGGAGCTGTGTCCAGATAAATATACATTCAGATATTTACCCAATAAAATGAGAGAACCGAGAGCATGGAGGGAAAAATAAAATCAAAGAAACAGTTGGAGAAATTTCCATATGCTAAAGAAAGACATACATTCAGATCAAAAGGGCTTAGCATGTTTTACACAAGTATTAAGGAAACACACATTCCAATGATTTTCATGAATTCCAAGGATAAAAAAAATTCTACAAACTTTTAAAAATGAGAAGGTGTGTACAGGATACAGGATGCTTGGGGCTGCTGCCCTGGGACGACCCAGAGAGATGATATGGGAGGGAGGTGGGAGGGGGGTTCAGAAAAAAAAAGAAAAAAAGAAAAAAGAGAAGGTGGAAGGAATTTTTTAAAAAGAGAAGGTAGAAGGGAAGGAGTCTCACAAAGGCGTTATAACGAATCTGGCACCAGACTTCTGGTTGGCAAGTGAAGAAGTCAGAAAACCATGGAGAAATAACCAAAATATTCTGAGGGAAAAGGATTTGTAAATTTTTTCCAGCTGAATTGCCATTCAAGTATGAAAACAAAAGAAGATAATTTTGAACACGCAAGCAATTTAGACATTTTGCCACCCACAGACCCCTCTGAAAAATGTTACCCCAAATAAAAATGTAATCCAAGAAGAATGACAGATATACAAGAAATGCAAGAATAGGAGAAATAGAAAAAGTAACCAGGAGAACATGTAATCAAGACAAATAATTTCTTATATTGCAGCTGTAATATGTATTATAATTGCTGAGCAAAGATTCCTAAAATGGAAAATGCAATTTTAAAATAATCTGGAACAATAGGAGAAAAAGAAGGAGGAGGAGAAGAAGAAGAAAAAAAAGAGGGAGAAAGAGAAAGAGGACGGTGAGGGGGAGTGGAGGGGAGGTAAGAGGAGGGGGAGGGGAGGGAGAGAAGGAGAAAAGGAATAGCAGCAGAAAGGGAATAAAGGATAGGAGTGAGGAGATGGGAAGAGAGAAAAATGATGCCAGTGGTCTTCTCTTGTACAGTTTTAACGGAAGGCCGGAGGGAGAGTACAGGTGAGTGGGGAGCACTTTCCCCACACCTGTCACTGAAGATTCCATTAAGTTCCCGATTCAGAACTCCAGGAACCCTGTAGGACAAGAGCAGATAATGCACACCCATGTGTAACTTGTTCCTGACCACTTGCTTGTTTTTTAAAGAAGTTGTCCATACAGTTTATCATCCAAATCTGTACACACATGAGAGTGAATGGGGCTATTAACTGGATGAATGCAGGGACCATATGCCTAAACCAGGATTCTCCTGGAAAATGGGGCTAAATGATCATCCCTAATGATCGTACGGTAGCCATCTGTCAGTCACACTGACTATGCTGGAGAGAGCCCTGTCACGTGGGAGAAAACAGCTGGACCCTTGCTTGGCCACAAGTCATCGATGGAGTTTCATCACCATTGTTGAAGAACTCACATTCTGGTGAATTTATGTAATTTCATGTAAGAGGTGATTTGCATACATCAAGATCTGTTCGTTCTTGAATCAGGCTCTGTTAATGACTGTTTTTGTCGAGAACCTTCTCCTCTGCCATTCTTTTTATTCCCAAAGTGGTTAAATCTAACAAAGAAGGTGCCAAACATGAGGTCTATTGCAACCCTGTTTAAAATGATCATTTCCCCACCTTAAAGAAAATGAGACAGGGGTTGTAAAATGCTCCTTTGAAGTGACTTAAAAGATAAAATTGCCATCTCAGAGGCTGAAAGCTGGGCACCCAGTGTCCATCTGGGTGGGTCACGGCTGAGGAAAACATAAGGAAAGATGTGTAGATGAAAAGACCGCACAACAACTACATTAACTTCAACTGTGCCTGAAATACACAAAAACAAATCAGCTAATTGCTGTAAGGGCTCAAGTGAGCCAGACTCAGGGTTTCCCACTCACAATCACTCTCTCTGTCTCCCACAGATCTGAAGGACATCTTTACAGGCAAAGTTTGCCCCGATATGAGCCTACCAGGATGTGGGCCCTTCAGTTTCTGCTACATCCTCTCAGGCTCAAAAGTGTTTATTCACTATCACTGTACTTCTATTTTCTTGATGTTCTCAGAGTCCTTTAAAAAAAACATTAGGTTATTATTAAAATTGTCCAATATATGAATATGTCTGTGATGAATAGGCATGTAGTTTCCTTTCAATTTATCTTGGGTTTTTCTGGAAAGTCAGTATCCAATCTTGTTAAGCAGTCATGCAAATAAGTGCGAAACAAGGTGTTAAACAAATGCAAAATTGAGCACCTAAAGCAACTGAGTTATCTTTATTCATAAAATGTGGTTTAAATTGATTAAATTAGACCAAATGTTCAGCATCATTTTATTCTCCCTACAATGTATTAGCTAGAGGTTTAGAAACTTTGTCCTGGCAACCCTGAAGTCACCGTCTTATGTTTTTCACTTGAGAGCAAGATTTAGTATAAAATAATTACAACGGCATAGGTGGAGCTTGAGGACATTACACTAAATGAAATAAGTTAGTCAGAGAAAGACAAATACTGTATAATGTCACTTACATGTGGGATCTGAAAAAGAACTCAAAGATATGGAGAAGAGACTGGCAATTGCTGATGCTGTGGGTGGGAGATGGGGAAAAATGAGTAAAGGTGGTCAAAGGATACAAACTTCCAGTTATAGGATAAGTCCTGGAGATATGATGCATAGTATGGTGACTACAGTTAAAAATATTGCATTATGTATCTGGAAGTTGCAAAGAGAATGAATCTTAAATGCTCTCATCACAAGAGAAGAAATTGTAACTATGTGAGGTGATGGATAAATTAATTAAGGTGATCATTTTGTAATGCATACATATATCTAATCATTATGTTGTACACAAACTAATACAATGTTCTGTTCAGTTCAGTTCAGTTCAGTTCAGCCGCTCAGTCGTGTCCGACTCTTTGCGACCCCATGAATCGCAGCACGCCAGGCCTCCCTGTCCATCACCAACTCCCAGAGTTCACACAGACTCACATCCATCGAGTCCATGATGCCATCCAGCCATCTCATCCTCTGTTGTCCCCTTCTCCTCCTGCCCCCAATCCCTCCCAGCATCAGGGACTTTCCAATGAGTCAACTCTTCGCATGAGGTGGCCAAAGTACTGGAGTTTCAGCTTCAGCATCATTCCTTCCAAAGAAATCCCAGGACTGATCTCCTTTAGAATGGACTGGTTGGATCTCCTTGCAGTCCAAGGGACTCTCAAGAGTCTTCTCCAACACCACAGTTCAAAAGCATCAATTCTTCGGCGCTCAGCTTTCTTCACAGTTCAACTCTCACATCCATACATGACCACAGGAAAAACCACAGCCTTGACTAGACGGACCTTAGTCGGCAAAGTAATGTCTCTGCTTTTGAATATGCTATCTAGGTTGGTCATAACTTTTCTTCCAAAGAGTAAGCATCTTTTAATTTCATGCCTGCAGTCACCATCTGCAGTGATTTTGGAGCCCAAAAACATAAAGTCTGACACTGTTTCCACTGTTTCCTCGTCTACTTCCCATGAAGTGATGGGACCGGATGCCATGATCTTCGTTTTCTGAATGCTGAGCTTTAAGCCAACTTTTTCACTCTCCTCTTTCACTTTCATCAAGAGGCTTTTTAGTTCCTCTTCACTTTCTGCCATAAGGGTGGTGTCATCTGCATATCTGAGGTTATTGATATTTCTCCTGGCAATCTTGATTCCAGCTTGTGTTTCTTCCAGCCCAGCATTTCTCATGATGTACTCTGCATAGAAGTTAAATAAGCCGGGTGACAATATATAGCCTTGACATACTCCTTAATATAATGTTAGGCTTTGATTATATCTACAGTTATTATTTATAGCTGTAAAAAGGTAGGATCCTATCCAAAATGGTTTAAATCCTGAAGATTTAAAAGAAAAAACCTTACAGTGAAAGATGGACCCCAGAGTATGCCTGGTCTTCTTTTAAGCCAGTAAATAAATAAAAGTGAACATTCAGACAATGCTTACTATGTGTCTCGAACTATTTTAAATGCTTTACAAATATTAATTCATTTTAGTGAAATCCAAAAGGCTTTACTGAAGAAAAACAATAAAATGTTTCTAATAACATAAAAACTTTATTTTTAAGTCATGAAAGAGAGAGAAAGAGGGAGGAAAAGGGCAAGAAAGAGTTGGAGGGAGAGCTGGAAACCAAGAAACAGAAATGGGAAAACAAGGAAAGGAGAGACAGAAAGTGAAATTTTTTTTCAATAGGGAAGTTAATTTATGAAGGAAGTTCATGATGAGAGAGAAACAGTATGAAACTGTCCCCTTTCAGCATTACTATTTTGGGAATGCCTTTTATCAGAGCATGACGCTCATAACAAAAGAATTCCCTGGGGTACAGTGGTTATGACTCTGCATTTTCAATACAAAGGCTATGGGTTCAATCCCTGGTCGGGAAACTAAAATCTCACAGGCCATGCAGCACAGCCAAAAATTATAAATAAAATAAATAAAAGAGTAAGAATTAAATTTAAAAAATTTTAAAAAGAGAAACAACATAAAGGTTTGTTGTTACTCTGCCCTGAAGAAGCTTCAGGCTTCCTTGCTCTGTAGTCTGTTCATTCCTGTGATGAGCAATGCCAGGCCAATAACAGTACCAGTTAACATGAATTGAGCATCATCCATATCCCTGGCCCTTGTGTCAGGTTCTACAATGGGCTTGCTTATCTCTGTTCCCTCACAAATGTTGCTGATGCCATAGGGCTACAGATACACGTTGTGCAGTCAGAAGATAGGGGCTGAATGTCCCTGGTTCCTTGGAGTTCAGCTAGTCACAGAGCTTAGGCCAACAAATATATTTGCACGAGATTTGGAAGATTCAAATTCTAGGGTATCTAGAAAGGGAAAAGTTTCTCTGCTAGTTCTGCAAAACAGTGTCATGGGAATATTTCTTTGTCAGATAGAGAAGATGCTGGTCTTTTAAGACCATCTCTGGTTTTATGAGTACTGAGAGTAAGTGGATCCATTTACCTGCCCATGTCATGGAAGAGGGCAGGGGTGGGAGTCATTCTAGAACCAGTAGTTGTGATGGCAGCTTTTTCTTTTCTGAGCTTCCTGCTTGTAGTCAACGTAGAAGCTCACTTAGAGATCAGTTCTTCAAGACCATTTAAGGAGTCATTCCTAGAAGCTCAGCCTAAGCCTTCAGAGTTTTAAAAAGCATCTAATTTCCTACACTGACAGTCTTCCTGCTTAAACTGGCTTGAATGGATTCAGTTGACTGTACTGAATTTTCACTGGAGGTACCTCAATTGATAGGGACTGGTTCTCTGATTTGGTGGTTGGAAGGTAGTGAAGATTCAACTGCCATTAAGGAATGAAATACTTTTCATTCACAACATGCAATGTCAAAAAGCTACTTAAATCATTGTTAAAGCTATATGCAGTAAGTGTTAGCACTTTTGGCAGATAGGGGCTGCTTCCATAGCACAGTGTGAAAGGCACAGGAAATACAAGAGAGGTACTGAGGGTTGGATGCTTCTAATATATTTTAAGCTTAAAGAAAGGAAATTCAGTGCTCAATGTTATAAGTTTTTACATCAAGGCATGATCAGAGAACCAGGAAGTTTCTCAGATTATCATAAGAGAATTTCTTTGTCTCAAGAAAAATGTACCAAAACTCAAGTGTGGAGTGTCATTGTGTTGTTTGGAAAACTGTCTTACAACTTCATGTGGAAGCAGAGCATAGACTGAGAAAGAGTGGAACCATGGAAATTAGAATGGTGAAGGAGATGATTCGGAATCCCCCCAACTCTACTGACCATTCCTTGACAATACAATCATCTTCTCATGCTCTGTCTGAAATAGCTGTTGCTCAAAGTCTCCTCATGTTCCATCTATACCACCTCTCATTGCTTTCAGATGTTTAACTACATTCCAACATGCCCCAGGAGACCAATTAGAAAGTCAAACGCAGGAAGGAAATACTGACATGGCCCCTACATTACAAAACTTTGCTAATTAACTTTACCTATTGTTTCATACCCTGGAGAAGGGAAAGGTTACCCACTCCAGTATTCTGGCCTGGAGAATTCCGTGGACTGTATAGTCCACGGGGCCACAAAGAGTCACGACTGAGAGACTTTCACTTTCATTGCTTCATAACAGCAACCAAAAACTTAGTGGCTTAAAGCAACAAAATATTTACCTAGCTCATGAGTCTGCAGTTACCAATTTAGACTGAGAACAACTGGGTGGTCATTCTAGTATGGACCAGGATCATCTGTTTATGCCTGGGTTCACTTACATGTCTCAGTCCTTAGCTGGAATGACTGGGATGACAGCGAAATACTCACTCTCCAGTAGGATACTCTGAGTCTGTTCATGTGGTGGTAGAAATAAAACTTAAAATAATTCCTTTTAATCAAAGGATAAATAGATAAATCTATAAACATAACAAAAAATATTAGCTGGAATCTCTAAGTAATTGATTAAAAATCAGAAAGGACATAAAGATTTGAACAAACAGAGATTAACAAACTTTTCCTTATATGTACATACATATATATATGTATATATGACCCAGGGGTTGAACCCAGGTCTCCCTCATTGCAGGTAGATTCTTTACCAACTGAGCCATCAAGGCCTCAAAAACTTTTCAAATATAAAAAATATACAAAGTATGATTCATATGTTATGTTCATAACACAGTGGAATTAAGCTCAAAATTAACCACAAAAGATAAGTTAAAAATCTCAAAATGCTTAGAAATTAAATATGGATCAAGAATGTATCACAGTAGAAACTGGAAAACATTTTAAACTAAAGGTTAGTAAAGATATTGCTGCTGCTACTGCTGCTCTTTAAGGAAATTTATTGTTAAATGCACATATTCAAATAGGCAAAAGGTTTAAATTAATAGTATCCATAAAGAGAAGTTAAAAATATAGCAAATTAGAGGAAAAAGAAAAAAGAAATAATAAAGAGAAAAAAATTAATAAAGTAACAATGCTCTACAACTGGTATACTATAGAAATAGTCAATAAATCCAAAGGAGGTTTTTTGGAAACTAATGAAAAGAATAAAGTCCTAAGAAGACTGGTCAAGAAAAAGGAGAAAAAAGCACAAATTACAATATCAGGAATGGAAAAGGACCACATTATGGATATTACTGATAATTAAAATCATAAAAAGACATTATATATAATTTATGTCAATATACAATTTCCCCCAAATGACACCAAAAGTAAAAAAATTATATTTATTGAAGATATTAAATCTGCAATTTAAAAACATCCCATAAGAGAATTCTGGATCCAGCTGGATTCACGCATGAATTCTTCCAAACATTTTAGGAAACAAAAATAATTAATCTTACAATTTTTTTCCAGAGAAGAGAAAAGAAGAGAATATTTACTGGCATCTTGTATGAGGACATTAATCCTGGGCAAAGACACCAAAAGAAAAGAAAATTATGGATCAGTCTTTCTCAGTAGATGCAAAAACTTTAAGCAAAATACTAGCAAATGAAATTCTGGAGTGTAAAGAAAAGGACAAGTTGAGTTTGTTTCCAGAGCTTGAAATTGGTTTACCATTTCAAATGCAATCAGTATAAATATCCACCCACTTTAACAGAATAAAGGAGAAAAAGCATATGTTCAACTTGAAAGATGCAAGTCACTTAATAAAATGTAATGCTCTTTCATGATAAACTTTTAGCAGATGAGGACTGAAAAAGAAAATTTGTTTTTTATAGAGTATTTAAAATTAAAATATATATCACATATTTAATAGTAATTTTCAAGTGGGAGAATATATTTGAAATACATGTATATGACAAAGGGCTCATATCCAAAATCTACAGAGAACTACATATCTATAAGAAAAAGGTAGGCAACATAATTTTGCTAAATGGTGTTTCACAAAAGGGAATCTCCAAATGTGAAACACGCTTAAGTTCAGATACCAAGAAATGCAAATTAAATCCACGATATGTTACCAGTAGACATCCACCAGACAGAAAGGGTAAAAAAGAAGGAAGAAGACGAGGAGGAGTGCTAGGGTGAGTGATAGGAGAGGGAGAAGAGAAAGAGAAGGAGAAAGAGAAGAGAGGGGGAAGGGGAAAGGAAGAGAAAGAAGGAAGAGGGGATAGAAGCAGGAGAAGGAGGGGGAGAAGACAGAGAAGACTCTTATTCTGACAGAGAACAGGAAGAAGTAGAAGAAAGGCAAATGTTAATAAGGATCAACTCAGCATCTGGGGCTCTCTTGATGCAGCACCTGGACATAAAGGTACCAGTGCTTTGCAAAGTGTTTGGCAGCATCTTCTACAGCTGAATATATGTATACTGTGCGTGCATGCTAAGTTGCTTCAGTCCTTTCCAACTCTGTGTGACCTGATGGACTGCAGCCTGTCAGGCTCCTCTGTCCATGGGATTCTCCAGGCAAGAGTATTGGAGTGGGTTGCCATGCCCTCCTCCAGGGGATCTTTCCAATCCAGGGGTTGAACCCACATCTCTTAGGTGTCCTGCATTGGCAGGCAGGTTCTTTATCACAGTGCCACCTGGGAAGCCCATATGTATACTACATGATCCAGTAATTCCACTCATACGAATAGACCCAACATAGACGTGTACATATATTTATCAAAGACACACAAGAATGTATTCACTTACAGCACTCCTCATACAAGTCCCCCTGCTGAAAACATCACAACATCCATCAGTAGCAGAGTGGATAAAAAGTCATAGTATAATTATGTAATAGAGGAACAAAGCAACAAGAATACACAGAATGTAACTACACACAAAATCACTGCTGAATCTCACAAATACAATATTAAGCATAAGAAGACAGACACAAAAGAATAGAACAGGCAAAACTAATCTATGGTGATAGAAGCTAGGAGAATGGGTACTCTGAGAGGGGTAGATGGGAACTTCAGGGAGGCTTCTGGGGTCCTGGGAGTGCCTGTTTTTCCAGCTGGCTGCTGGTTTCAGTTTATGTAACTCTAAATGTAACATCACATTTACAATTTTGCTCATGTCTATATTTATGTTACTCACAAGCAAAATTTGAAATTAAATCTGTTCCTTGCAAAGACATGTAAAAATTATTCATTTTTGATTTATTCATGAGCTTTGATTCCTTTCTTAGCATTATTATCTTTAGTTATCATGCCTTGTTATCATTTGACACATTTATCTTTTTGAATAGAGTGTTTATGAAATGTTATGCCCAAAATATTTCTCAGATTTGCATTTTACGGTTAATAGGTTTGAAATGATTAATACTTTCAAATAATCCTGTTCTGTAAACTTTATCTACCTGAGAAAAACTCTCTGCAGGCACTAATGTATACAGGAAGCTCAGGGCAAATGCTAAATTGAAACCATTCTTAATTCAGATCTTAATTCAATAGTTTTATATTGAAGTGAGCAAAATTTAAAAGCCCAGATATTTTCTCAGATAGCATCTTTTTTTTTTTTTTTCTAAGAAGAAAGATTTTATTTGAACAGGTTCTATGGAGTGTGTGCTACAGCAACGTCTGGTTGTAGCAAGCAGTTTACTTTCAGACCTTCACTGTATAAATTGGACATAGAAATGATTAATTTCTGGTAAAATGTAGATTCAATCCAACATTATGCCAACTTTTACATTTATTGTAGACCCTGTCTCAGTACTAGAGGTTAAATTTTCATCACTCAAAAATGAGAATAACCTTGCAGCTACTACTAAGGTAATGAACTGTGAAGTTAATTGCCTTCTATTGCTTTGAAAATATACCTCTAGGTTGTTAAGAGAAATTCTGACTTCATCCATATCTGTTATTTAATTCTTCAGTCATCATCTATTGTCAGCTTGATTGTCACCCCTCTTCTTATTTAACCCCAAGCAATTAAATGCAAGCAATTAATGCCAACTCTTTGACTAAGGGTGATTTTTTTTCCTTCTACTTCCATGCACACAGAATTAGTTAAAACAATTTTGCCCAAATCAGCCTTGAGCGCACTAACTCTTCCTCCTGTCGACAGGGATCCTGTGTTCACCATAAGCACTTCATTCTTTGATAGCTTTGGCACTTTGGCTGCTTTCTTGTCTCCTTCCGTGTGTTCACCTCGGAGCCATCTAAATAGTAAATAGGAAATTCCCAATTCAGTGAAGATCTCAGGTAAAGTTTCAATCACACCAAGTAACTGCCACACCATTCTGTCAGCCTGGCACAAGGTAGGGTCAATTTTAGTTCAAACTCCAATAAGACCTCCTAGAGCAGCATATTAGGGTTTCCCAGGTAGCACTAGTGGTAAAGAACCTGCCTGAGGATACAGGAAATATAAGAGATACGGGTTCAATTCCTGGGTCGAGAAGATCCCCTGGCGGAGGGCATGGCAACACACTCCAGCATTCTTTCTTGGAAAATCCCATGGAGAGAGGAGCCTGGTGGGCTACAGTCATAGGGCTGCAGTGAGTCAGGCACAACTGAAGCGGCTTAGCACACGCACAGAGCAGCATACTGAGGATCACTATGCTCTGCAAAAAGTGATAAACACATGAATTTTCCTTCAGTGTCTTTGGAAACAACACTGGGTCTGACTTCTATCTCCCGACCCACATTTAATACTCCTTTTATAACTCTACCACCAGCTACATTCTCCTTAAGGTCATCAACTTCACATCCAGATTTGCTGACATCAAAGGATCTAATAACAGTAAGTTGGGGTTCCGAAGTAAAGTCTCTTGGGGGCACTGGAAATTTCTTTACTATGTATTCACAGACAACTTCAATATTGTATTTTAGCTGAGAAGAAATTGGAATAATAGGAGCTCTGTCTATGCTATTGCACCTTGTAGAAATGCAAGGACCTGTTCATACCATTCTTTAGTCTGGCTTTAAAAAAATCAATTTTACTTTGTAGAATCAAAATATGCTTCAGTTTCATAATTTCCATAGCAGTCAAGTGTTCAGAGGTCTGAGGCTGAGAACAAGACTCATTCAGTTCAGTTCAGTCACTCAGTTGTGTCTGACTCTTTGCGACCTCATGGACTGCAGCATGTCCTGTCCATTACCAACTCCTGGAGCTTGCTCAAACTCATGTCCATTGAGTTGGTGATGCCATCCAACCATCTCATCCTCTGTCATCACCTTCTCCTGCCTTAAACCTTTCCCACCATCATGGTCTCTTCCAATGAGTCAATTCTTCGCATCAGGTGGCCAAAGCGTTGGAGTAAACTGATCGCGTGGACCAGAGCCTTGTCTAACTCAATGAAACTATCAGCCATGCCATGTAGAGCCACCCAAGACAGACGAGTCATGGTGGAGAGTTCTGTCAAAATGTGGTTCACTGGAGAAGGGAATGTCAAACCACTTCAGTATTCCTGCTTTGAGACGACCATGAACAGTGTGAAAAGGCAAGACTCATTACCAGCTATCAACAGAGAAGCGGCATCCATCACTGTGGCATTGTTCAGCATGGAGCCATCACAATATCATAATATTCCAGGGCAGTCAACAAAGGCAACATGCACGTGTGCATCCTCAGTCACGTCAGACACTTTGCGACCTCATAGACTGTAGCCCACCAGGCCCCTCTGTCCATGGGATTTCCCAGGCAAGAATACTCCAGTGCGTTGCCATTTCCTACTCCAGGGAATCTTCCTGACCCAGGGATCAAACTCTCATCTGCTGTTCTCCTGCGTTGGTAGCCAGATTCTTTACCACTGTGCCACCCGGGAAGCCCTAACGAAGGAAATATGGTGGAGAACAATGTAGGTCATCGAGTTCATAAATCTCAGCATAGTCACGTTTTATTGCAATATTTCTTTCCAGTTCATTTTGAACTGGACATTGTGAATTACTGAAACAGCTTTTACAACCATAGATTTCTCATGAACTACATGATGAACCATACCTATATTAATTATCGTGCACCTGCCCCAAATTCATACCAGCCTTGTCCCCCTGACCCCCCTCACCCCACCATCTTGCCCAGAGAGATAGTACCTTTTTGCCTTCATTCAGGATATTTTTCCTTGATAAATATTTTTATAGAAGAGAACTCATTAATTCAATTTATGATTCAATTCTTTTGAATTTCTGCCATATTTAGATGCTGAAAAATAATAAAAAATATGATTAGTCAGTTCTAGATACATGTAGTCATCCCAGTGTCAGTCACTGGGGATTGTCCTCTGCCCTCCTTTTCCTGAGGTGCCATCTATGTTGGGGCTCAGGTACCATCACAGCATCAGGGGAGGCATCTACTTAGACACCTGTCCACACTGACATTCATTACCATGGCCATTGTCTCACCTGGTTATGGCATCAACACTTTATGCCAGCATCTTCTAAGAGGTTACATTCTCCATGAGAGAGAGATCCTCTGAGACTTTTGATGACATCCCCTTGGAACTGATATAACAACTTCTGGTTCGCCAGTTTGTATTTAGCTGGTTCCTGTGCTTTTCTTGGAGTATGGAAAAATTCTGCTTTCCTCTCAACTTCTTCTGACTCCTTCTCATTGCTAAATGGGTTGGGGGAAAGCTTCTGTGACCACCAGAGACTCTCCAGCCCTGCTCCCCATGCAGCCATCTCAATTCACTTTTAATTTGTTTTCTTGAAGTATAGTTGATTTACAATGCTCTGCTAGTTTCTATTGTGCAACAAAGTGATTCAGTTTGTATGTCTCCTATATACACATACACAAATAGATTGAAGGGATTAGATCTGATAGACAGAGTGCCTGAAGAACTATGGACAGAGGTTTGTGACATTGTAGAGGAAGCACTGATCAAGACCATTCCCTCCCCCTCTCCCCTCCACCCTGCAAAATGCAAAAGTGCAAAATGGTTGTCTGAGGAGGCCTTACAAATAGCTGAGGAAAGAAAAGAAGCAAAAGGCAAGGGAGAAAAGGAAAGATATACCCCATTTGAATGAAGAGTTCCAAAGAACAGAAAGGGGAGATAAGAAAGACTTCCTCAGTGATCAATGCAAAGAAATAGAGGAAAACAATAGAATGGGAAAGACTAGAGATCTCTTCAGAAAATTAGAGATATCAAGGGAACATTTCATGCAAAGATGGGCTCAATAAAGGACAGAAATGGTATGGACCTAACAGAAGCAGAAGATATTAAGAAGAGGTGGCAAGAATATACAGAAGAACTATATAAAAAGATCTTAATGACCCAGATAGCCACGATGGTGTGATCACTCACTTTAGAGTCTGACATCCTGGAATGCTAAGTCAAGTGGGCCTTATGAAGTATCACTACAAACAAAGCTAGTGGGGGTGATGGAATTCCAGTTGAGCTATTTCAACTGCAGTTGAATCCTGAAAGATGATGCTGTGAAAGTGCTGCACTCAATATGCCAGCAAATTTGGAAAACTCAGCAGTGGCCACAGGACTGGAAAAGGTCAGTTTTCATTCCAATCCCAAAGAAAGGCAATGCCAAAGAAAGTTCAAATTACTGCACACTTTCACTCATCTCACAAGCTAGGAACGTAATGCTCAAAATTATCCAAGCCAGGCTTCAACAGTACATGAACTGTGAACTTCCAGATGTTCAAATTGGATTTATAAAAGGCAGAGGAACCAGAGATCAAATTGCCAACATCCACTGGATCATCAAAAAAGCAAGAGAGTTCCAGAAAAACATCTACTTCTGGTTTATTGACTATGTCAAAGCCTTTTATTGTGTGGATCACAACAAACTGTGGAAAATTCTTCTAGAGACAAGAATACCAGACCACCTGACCTGCCTCCTGACAAATCTGTATGCAGGTCAAGAAGCAACAGTTAGAACTGGACATAGAACAACAGACTGGTTATAAATCAGGAAAGGAGTACATCAAGGCTGTATATTGTCACCCTGCTTATTTAACTGATATTCAGAGTACATAATGTGGAATGCCAGGCTGGATGAATCACAAGCTGGAATCAAGATTGCCAGGAGAAATATCAATAACCTCAGATATGCAAATGACACCATCCTTATGGCAGAAAGTGAAGAGGAACTAAAAAGCCTCTTGATGAAAGTGAAAGGGGAGAGTGAAAAAGGTGGCTTAAAGCTCAACATTCAGAAAACTGAGATCATGGCATCTGGTCCCATCACTTCATGACAAATTGATGGGAAACAGTGGAAAGTGGAAGAGTTTATTTTGAGGGGCTCCAAAATCACTGCAGATGGTGACTACAGCCATGCTGTTAAAAGATGCTTGCTCCTTGGAAGAAAGATTATGACCAACCTAGACAGCATATTAAAAAGAGACATTATTTTGCCAACAAAGGTCCTTCTAGTCAAAGCTATGATTTTTCCAGTAGTCATGTATGTATGTGAGAATTGAACTATAAAGAAAGCTGAGCGCTGAAGAATTGATGCTTTTGAAGTGTGGTGTTGGAGAAGATGCTTGAGAGTCCCTTGGACTGCAAGGAGATCCAATGAGTTAATCCTAAAGGAAATCAGTCCCAAATATTCTTTGGAAGCACTGATGCTGAAGCTGAAGCTCTAATACTTTGGACACTTGATGCAAAGAACTGACTTATTGGAGAAGACTCTGATGCTGGGAAAGATTGAAGATGGGTACAGAAGGAAATGACAGAGGATGAGATGGCTGCATGGCATAACCAACTCGATGGACATGAGTTTGAGTAAGCTCTGGGAGTTGGTGATGGACAGTGAGGCCTGTCGTGCTGCAGTCTATGGGGTTACAAAGAGTTGGACATGACTAAGTGACTGAACTGATTGAACTGATAGACACATACATATATACATTCTTCTTCATATTTTTTCCCATTATATCTTACCACAGGACATCGAATATAGTTCCTGCACTATACAGTAGGAACTTGTTGTTTATCTATTCTACGTAAGAGTTTGCATCTGTTAACCCCAACTCCCAATCCATCCTTCCCCACATCCCAGCCTCTTGGCAATCACAGCTCTGTTGCCTAACTCAGATTGTCATGGGATGCTGCTGCTGAATGAGCACTTTCCAGGGTTCTGGAGAGAAAACAGAGGCCCTGGCTCCTCTGCTCTGGGCTTCTCACAGTTGGGAAAATTATTCTATTAGCCATCCACTCCCCAGTGTTGGAACTAACCACAAAACAGGGAAGCAGGGCACAGCAAACCTGTTCAGAGCACCTCACCAGCATCTTGCTCTCTGATTGTCCTCTAACTTTACTTCAGCTGTGTCCAAGATCCCCCCTTGCAGGGAGCAAAAGGGCTGATGAACTTGCTCAGTGTTTCAGTTGAGGCTTTTACAACATTTAAAAGGCAAAGACTTAATATACTTCTTTGGTTCTTTTCTATTTTTTATTTGGGGAACAATAAAATCTCTTATTGCTTCCCAGGTGGTGCAGAATCCACTTACCAACGTTGGAGCCTCAAGACATGCTCGTCCCCCATCCCTGGGTTGGGAAGATCCCCTGAAGGAGGAAATGGCAACCCACTCCAGTGCTCTTGCCTGGAAAATTCCATGGACAGAGGAGCCTGGTGTGCTACAGTAAATGGGGTCACAAAGAGTTAGACATGACTGAGCACACACACACACACACACACACACACACACACAATCCTCTAGCTCCAAGAGGAGAAGGTCACAGCGTAAACAACTAGCATAATTAACAGAAACCAACGTGGATGAATGTGATCCTGCCCTATAGCTGGTATCTATTCCTTTATAGCACTTGTTACAGGACAGCTGAGTCTTCTTAGCTCAACACTTAGAGTAGACTTTGCATGTGTAGCTGCAAAGCCTCAAATCTCTGTGAGCAATAGTAAGGACCTTGTTAAAAGTACACTTTGGCCCTGGGACAAGACAGCAGAGGACACAGAAGAAAGGACGATGGAATCGGATGATAAATGAACAGGTCACCAGACAGTATCAGAATTTGTAAACCTTTATTCTTTTCATATGAAATAATGTTTCTCAACTAGGGGGCTTAGACTAATCGGGGTCTTTAAGGTCTCTTTCTTTTTTCATTTAATAATTTATGGTCAAAAATATAGTTTTTGAACAGTACATATGCTTTCTCCCAGTTTCTGGTTACAGAAAACTCCTGATATTGGCTACTACAGAACAATAGAACTGAGTTTTACATATTAGCATTTTTACTGTCATCTACTGTTTCAATTTCATGTGTTCCCTACAAATTCTTTGTCTATATTTTCTTTTAGATGATGATCTTAAAAATTACTATAAACATATCAGTTATCATCTAGACAACCACTTTATCCTCAAACAGCATCATGCAGTTTTAATTCCTGCTTCTCCATTTGTCTTTATAGAAGCCACAAGGAGTCATTTTAAGTGGCCACATTTAAGTTTTCATGCATTGGAAGCATGTTTGCCTGATATTAGATCAGCAGCCCGAGGCTTACCTGGTGGCTCTGTGGTAAAGAATCCACCTGCCTATGCAGGAGACACGAGTTCAATTCCTGATCTGGGAAGATCCCACATGCAGCAGAGCAACTAAGCCCAGTGTGCCACAACCGTTGAGCCTGTGCTGCAGAGCTCAGGAGCCACACCTACTGAAGCCGACATGCCCTAGAGCCTGTGCTGTGCAACAAGAGAAGCCACTGCAACGAGAAGTCACGCACTGACTAGAGAGTAACCCCTGCTCACCCAACTAGACAAAACCTCGAGCAACTTCAAAGACCTCGCACAGCCAAAAATATATAAAATAAAATAAATAAAATTTAAGGTCCATAGCCAGACCTTAAGTGTTCTAATATGCAAACAGAAATGCTTGTCTCTTATTCTCAGTTACACTCAAGTTAAACTATTTTGCCACTTAGAAACATGCAAGTTTTCTTTGGAATGATTGTTTTCAATTAAAAATTTTTCCATAGCATGCAATTTGTCTCTTTTATTAACTAATAAATGAGATCGATTTGACAATGTGAAACAAATTCCTGCCAGCAAGTAATGTAATGAACTAGTCTCCTGATTACAGGCTAGTGTAAAAACAAAGAACAGTTGAGGATTTAATGTAGAGGTGAGGCATTTCAGATAAATGAAGACCAGGTGATGTCACTGTGTACCTTATGAGAGAAGTTTCTCATATTTAAATGAAGAAAAGGAATGGGACGCTAGAGTCATCCCTTGGCACAAGACAGCTTCTGGATGGCAAACTTGGAAGCCCAAACAACATGCGTTTATATTTCAAATCACAACATAGCCAAGGAAAACAATTACCCACTATACTGAAATAATATGACTAATTTTTATTGATTGATTTTTTAATTGGAAGATAACTGCTTTACAGAATTTTGTTGGTTTCTGCCAAACATCTACATGAATTCATGAATCAGTCATAGGTATACATATCTCCCCTCCTTCTGGAACCTCCCTCCCATCTCCCTCCTCATACCACCCCTCCAGTTTGCTACAGAGACACTGTGTTCCCTGAGTCATACAGCAAATTCCCATTGACTATTTTGTATATAGTAATGTAAGTTTCCACGTCACAATTTCCATACATCTCATCCTCTCTTTCCTTCCCCGCCCACCCCCACCACTGTGTCCATAAGTCTGTTCTCTATGTCTTTTTTTCTATTGCTGCTGCTACTGCTAAGTTGCTTCAGTCATGTCAGACTCTGTGCAACCCCATAGACAGCAGCCCACCATGTTACCCGTCCCTGGGATTCTCCAGGCAAGAACACTGGAGTAGGTTGCCATTTCCTTCTCCAATGCATGAAAGTGAAAAGTGAAAGTGAAGTCGCTTAGTCATGTCTGACTCTTAGCTACCCTGCAAAAAATTTCATTAGTACCATCTTTCTGGATTCCATATATATATATGTCAGTGTAT
Source organism: Capra hircus (assembly GCF_001704415.2). Lineage (NCBI taxonomy): Eukaryota > Metazoa > Chordata > Mammalia > Artiodactyla > Bovidae > Capra > Capra hircus. The sequence goes on from NC_030812.1 coordinate 33,058,731, forward strand.
ATTTATCTTTCTCTTTCTGACTTACTTCACTCTATATAATAGGCTCTAGGTTTATTCACCTCATTAGAACTGACTCAGATGTGTTCCTTTTTATGGCTGAGTAATATTCCATCGTATAAATGTACCATAGCTTCTTTATCCATTGATCTGTCAATGGACATCTAGGTTGCTTCCATTTCTAGTGATTGTAAATAGTGCTGCAGTGAACATTGGGGTACATGTGTGTTTTTCAATTTTGATTTCCTCAGCGTATGTGCTTAGTAATGGGATTGCTGGATCATATGGTAGTTTCAGTCCTAGTTTTTTAAGGAATATTCATACTATCTTCTATAGTGACTGTATCAATTTACGTTCCCACCAATAGTGCAAGAGGGTTCTCTTTCCTCAACACCCTCTCCAGCATTTATTGCTTATAGATTTTTGATGATGGGCATTCTTTCCAGTGTGAGTTGATATCTCATTGTAGCTTTGATTTGCATTTCTCTAAAAATGAATGCCTGAGGTCAAGGGCGGCAGCCAAGAGGAGCGGCCCCATGTCAAAGGAGCGGTGGCTGTGCAGGCGCAGGAGGGCCAAAAGGAGGTACTCCATGTTCAAGGTCAGGAGGGGTGACCTCGTCCAAGGTAAGGAGTAGTGGCTGTGCCTTGCTGGAGCAGCCCTGAAGAGATACCCCACGTCCAAGGTAAGAGAAACCCAAGTAAGATGGTAGGTGTTGTGAGAGGGCATCAGAGGGCAGACACACTGAAACCATAATCACAGAAGACTAGTCAATCTGATCACACAGACTACAGCCTTGTCTAACTCAATGAAACTAAGCCATGCCCTGTGGGGCCATCCAAGATGGGCGGGTCATGGTGGAGAGGTCTGACAGAATGTGGTCCACTGGAGAAGGGAATGGCAAACCACTTCAGTATTCTTGCCTTGAGAACCCCATGAACAATATGGAAAGGCAAAATGATAGGATACTGAAAGAGGAACTCCCCAGGTCGGTAGGTGCCCAATATGCTACTGGAGATCAGTGGAGAAATAACTCCAGAAAGAATCAAGGGATGGAGCCAAAGTAAAAACAACATCCAGCTGTGGATGTGACTGGTGATAGAAGCAAGGTCCAATGCTGTAAAGAGCAATATTGCATAGGAACCTGGAATGTCAGGTCCATGAATCAAGGCAAATTGGAGGTGGTCAAACAGGAGATGGCAAGAGTGAATGTCGACATTCTAGGAATCAGCGAACTAAAATGGACTGGAATGGGTGAATTTAACTCAGATGACCATTATATCTATTACTGTGGGCAGGAATCCCTTAGAAGAAATGGAGTAGCCATCATGGTCAACAAAAGATTCTGAAATGCAATACTTGGATGCAATCTCAAAAACGACAGAATGATCTCTGTTCATTTCCAAGGCAAGCCATTCAATATCATGGTAATTCAAGCCTATGCCTCAACCAGTAATGCTGAAGAAGCTGAGGTTGAATGGTTCTATGAAGACCTAAGAGACCTTTTAGAACTAACACCCAAAAAAGATGTCCTTCTCATTATAGGGGACTGGAATGCAAAAGTAGGAAGTCAAGAAACACTTGGGGCAACAGGCAAATTTGGGCTTGGAATGAATGTGGAATGAAGCAGGGCAAAGGCTAATAGACTTTTGCCAAGAGAATGCAAACACCCTCTTCCAACAACACAAGAGAAGGCTCTGCACATGGACATCACCAGATGGTCAACACCGAAATCAGATTGGTTATATTCTTTGCAGCCAAAGATGGAGAAGCTCTATACAGTCAGCAAAAACAAGACAGGGAGATGACAGTGGCTCAGATTATGAACTCCTTATTGCCAAATTCAGATTTAAATTGAAGAAAATAGGGAAAACTGCTAGACCACTCAGGTATGACCTAAATCAAATCCCTTATGATTATACAGTGGAAGTGAGAAATACATTTAAGGGACTAGATCTGATAGATAGAGTGCCTGATGAACTATGGACAGAAGTTTGTGACATTGTAGAGGAGACAGGGATCAAGACCATCCCTATGGAAAAGAAATGCAAAAAAGCAAAATGGCTGTCTGGGGAGGCCTTACAAATAGCTGTGAAAAGAAGAGAGGTGAAAAGCAAAGGAGAAAAGGAAAGATATAAGCATCTGAATGCAGAGTTCCAAAGAATAGCAAGAAGAGATACGAAAGCCTTCCTCAGCGATCAATGCAAAGAAATAGAGGAAAACAACAGAATGGGAAAGACTAGAGATCTCTTCAAAAAAATTAGAGATACCAAGGGAACATTTCATGCAAAGATGGGCTTGAAAAAGGACAGAAATGGTATGGAACTAACAGAAGCAGAAGATATTAAGAAGAAGTTGCAAGAATACACAGAAGAACTGTACAAAAAAGATCTTCACAACCCAGATAAACATGATGGTGTACTCACTCACCTAGAGCCAGACATCCTGGAATGTGAAGTCAAGTGGGCCTTAGAAAACATCACTACGAACAAAGCTAGTGGAGGTGATGGAATTCCAATAGAGCTATTTCAAATCTTGAAAGATGATGCTGTGAAAGTGCCTCTCTCAATATGTCAGCAAATTTGGAAAACTCAGCAGTGGCCACAGGACTGGAAAAGGTCAGTTTACATTTCAGTCCCAAAGAAAGGCAATGCCAAAGAATGCTCAAACTACTGCACAATTGCACTTATCTCACATGCTAGTAAAGTTATGCACAAAATTCTCCAAGCCAGGCTTCAGCAATACATGAACCATGAACTTCCAGATGTTCAAGCTGGTTTTAGAGAAGACAGAGGAACCAGAGATCAAATTGCCAACATCCGCTGGATTATCGAAAAGCAAGAGAGCTCCAGAAAAACATCTATTTCTGCTTTATTGACTAAGCCAAAGCCTTTGACTGTGTGGATCACAGTAAACTGTGGAAAATTCTGAAAGAGATGGGAATACCAGGCCACCTGACCTGCCTCTTGAGAAGTCTGTATGCAGGTCAGGAAGCAACAGTTAGAACTGGACATGAAACAATGACTAGTTCCAAATAGGAAAAGGAGTACGTCAAAGCTATATATTGTCACCCTGCTTATTGAACTTCTATGCAGAGTACATCATGAGAAATGCTGGGCTGGAAGCACAAGCTGGAATCAAGATTGCCAGGAGAAATATCAATAACCTCAGATATACAGATGACACCACTCTTACGGTAGAAAGTGAAGAGGAACTAAAAAGCCTCTTGATGAAAGTGAAAGAGGAGAGTGAAAAAGTTGGCTTAAAGCTCAACACTCAGAAAACTAAGATCATGGAATCTGTCCCATCACTTCATTGGAAATAGATGGGGAAACAGTGGAAACAGTGGAAACAGTTCTGTCTAGTCAAAGCTATGGTTCTTCCAGTGGTCACGTATGGATGTGAGAGTTGGACTGTGAAGAAAGCTGAACGCTGAAGAATTGATGCTTTTGACCTGTGGTGTTGGAGAAGACTCTTGAGAGTCCCTTGGACTGCAAGGATATCCAACCAGTCCATCCTAAAGGAGATCAGTCCTATCTCTAATTTTTTTGAAGAGATCTCTAGTCTTTCTCATTCTGTTGTTTTGCTCTATTTCTTTGCATTGATCACTGAGGAAGGTTTTCTTATCTCTCCTTGCTATTCTTTGGAACTCTGCATTCAGATGCTTCCACCTTGCTTATAGTTTCCTTTGCTGTGCAAAAACTTTCAAGTTTAATTAGGTCCCACTTGTTTATTTTTGTTTTTATTTCCATCACTCTAGGAGGTGGGTAATAGAGGGTCTTGCTCTGTTTTATGCCATCAAGTGTTCTGCCTATGTTTTCCTCTAAGAGTTTTATAGCTTCTTTATCCATTTATTTTTGGGGGCTCCAAAATTACTGCAGATGGTGACTGCAGCCATGAAATTAAAAGACACTTACTCCTTGGAAAGAAAGTTATGACCAACCTAGATAGCATATTCAAAAGCAGAGACATTACTTTGCCGACTAAGGTCCATCTAGCCAAGGCTATGGTTTTTCCAGTAGTCATGTATGGATGTGAGAGTTGGACTGTGAAGAAAGCTGAACGCTGAAGAATTGATGCTTTTGAGCTGTGGTGTTGGAGAAGACTCTTGAGAGTCCCTTGGACTGCAAGGAGATCCAACCAGTCCATCCTAAAGGAGATCACTCCTGGGTGTTCATTGGAAGGACTGATGCTAAAGCTGAAACTCCAATACTTTGGCCACCTTCTATTAAGAGTTGACTCATTGGAAAAGACTTTGATGCTGGGAGGGTTTGGGGGCAAGAGGAGAAGGGGACGACAGAGGATGAGATGACTGGATGGCATTACCGACTCCATGGACATGAGTTTGAGTGAACTCTGGAAGTTGGTAATGGACAGGGAGGCCTGGCGTGCAGCGATTAATGGGGTCACAAAGAGTCGGACATGACTGAGCGACTGAACTGAACTGAATAATGCACTATGTTGAGCATCTTTTCATGAGTTTGTTAGTCATCTCTGTGTCTTCTTTGGAGAAATGTCCATGTAGATCTTTTCCCCACCGTTTGATTGGGTTTGTTTCTCTGATACTGAGTTGTAGGAGCTACTTGTATATTTTGGAAATTAATCCTTTGTCAGTTGTTTCATTTGCTATTATTTTCTCCCATCCTGAAAGTTGCCTTTTCACCTTGCTTATAGTTTCCTTTGCTGTGCAAAAACTTTCAAGTTTCATTAGGTCCCACTTGTTTATTTTTGTTTTTATTTCCATCACTCTAGGAGGTGGGTAATAGAGGATCTTGCTCTGATTTATGTCACCAAGTGTTCTGCCTATGTTTTCCTTTAAGAGTTTTATAGCTTCTGGTCTTACAGTTAGATATTTGATCCATTTTGAGGTTATCTTTGTGTATGATGTTAGGAATGTTCTAATTTCATTCTTTTACATGTAGCTGTCCAGTTTTCCCAGCACCACTTATTGAAGAGACTATCTTGTCCCATTGTACATTCTTGGCTTCTTTGTCAAAAATAAGGTACCCACAGGTGTGTGGGTCTATTTCTGGGCTCTCTATCTTGTTCCATTGGTCTATATTTCTGTTTTTGTGCCAGCACCATACTGTCTTGATGACTGTAGCTTTGTAGTATAATCTGAAGTCAGGAATGTTGATTCCTCCAGCTCCATTCTTCTTTCTCAGTATTGCTTTGGTTATTCAGGGTCTTTTTTGTTTTCAAATGAATTGTGAAATTTTTTGTTCTAGTTCTGTGAAAAATGCCATTGGTAATTTGATACAGATCACATTGAATCTGTAGATTGCATTTGGTAGTACAGTCATTTTCATAATTCCATCATTTCAAAAATAATGAAATATTCTTCCAACTCACGAACATAGAGTATCTCTCCATCTGTTTGTGTTGTCTTTGATTACTTTCATCAGTGTCTTACAATTTTCTGCATAGTTCTTTTGTCTCCTTAGGTAGGTTTATTCATAGATATTTTATCCTTTTTGTTGCAATGGTGAATGGGATTGATTCTTTAATTTCTCTTTCTGATTTTTCATTGTTGTTATACAGGAATGCAAGTGATTTTTCTGTGTGATTTTGTATCCTGTGACTTTGATAAATTCACTAATTAGCTCTAGTAATTTTCTAATAGTATCTTTAGGGTTTTCTATGTATAGTATCATGTCATCTGCAAACACTGAGGGTTTTACTTCTTCATTTCCAGTCTGTATTCCTTTTATTTCTTTTTCTTCTCTGATTGCTGTAGCTAGGATTTCCAAAACTATGTTGAATAATAGTGGTGAGAGTAGGCACCCATCTCTTATGTCTGATCTTAGAGGGAATGCTTTCAGTTTTTCACCATTGAGAATAATGTTTGATGTGGTTTTACCATGTGCCTTAACACTGTGCCTCAGCACTGCCTATGGCCTTTACTATGATGAGATAGGTTCCTTCTATGCCCATTTTTTGAAGAGGTTTTTTTTTTTTAACCATAAATGGATGCTGAATTTTGTCAAAGGCTTTTTCTGCATCTGTTGAGATTATCATATGGTTTTTATCTTTCAATTTGTTAATATTGTTAATATGGTATATCACATTGATTAATTTGCATATATGAGGAATTCTTGCATTCCTGGAATAAACCACACTTGATTCTGGTACATGAGCTTTTCAATGTGTTGTTGAATTTTGTTTGCTAGAATTTTGAGGAGAATTTCTGCATCTATGTTCATCAGTGACACTGACCTGTAATTTTCCTTTTTGTGTTGTCCTGCCTGATTTTGTTATCAAGGTGACAGTGATCTCATAGAATGAGCTTGAAAGTGTTCCTTCCTCTGCAATTTTTTGAAAGAGTTTTAGAAGGATAGGCATTAACTCTTCTCTAAATGTTTGGTAGAATTCACCTGTGAAGCCATCTGGCCCTGGACTTTAGTTTTTGGAGAGATTTTTGATCAAAGTTTCAATTTTAATGCTTGTAAGTGGATAGATTCTTAGAAAAGTTCAATCTTTCAAGACTGAACTGGGAAGAAATAGAAGCTATGAACAATCTAGTTCAGTTCAGTTTGGTCGCAAAGAGTCGGACAAGACTGAGCGACTGAACTGAACTGAATTGGATTGTCCATAGCTTCTATTTCTTCCCAGTTCAGTCTTGAAAGATTGAACTTTTCTAAGAATCTGTCCATTATTTCCAGGTCGTTCATATTACTGCCATGTGATTGCTCATAATAGTCTCATAATCCTTTGTGTTTCTGCATTGTTTGTTGTAAACTCTCCTTTCTCATTTCTAGTTTTGTTGATTTGATTCTTCTCTCTTTTCTCCTGGATACATCTAGTTAAAGGTTTGTCAATTTTATCTTCTCAATGAACCAGCTTTTAATTTTATTAATTTTACTATTGTTTATTTCATTTATTTCTGCTCTGATCTTTATGCTTTTTTTCCGAAAAATCCTTTGGGGACTTTTTGTTCTTTTTCCAGTTGTTTTAGGTGTAAAGTTAGATAGCCTATTAGATGTTTTTCTTGTGTTTTGAGTTACAAACTTCCCTCTTAGCATTGCTTTTGCTGCATCTCATAGGTTTTGAGTTGTTGTGTTTTCATTTTCATTCGTTTCTAGGAATTTTTTGATTTCCCTTTTGATTTCTTCAGTAACCTGTTCATTATTTAGAAACATATTGCTTAATCCCCATGTGTTTGTGTTTTTACAGGTCTTTTTTTCTTGTAATTGATATCTAGTCGTATAGCATTGTGATCAGAAAGGATGTTTTGTATGATTTCAGTTTTATTAAATTTACTGAGGTTTGATTTGTGACCCAAGATATGGTCTATCTTGGAGAATGTTCCATGTGCACTTGAGAAGAAACTGTATTCTTCTGCATTTGGATGGAATGTCCTGAAGATATCAATGAGATCTATCTGGTCTAATGTGTCATTTAAGGCTTTTGTTTCCTTATTAATTTTCTGTTTTGATGATCTTCCATTGGTGTAAGTGGGGTGTTAAAGTCCCCTACTATTATTGTATTACAGTCTATTTCTCCTTGTATGTCTGTTAGTGTTTGTCTTATGTACTGAGGTGCTCCTATGTTGGGTGTATAAGTATTTAAATTTGTTGTGTCTTCCTTTTGGATTGATCCCTTGATCATTATGTAGTGTCCTTCCTTATCTCTTGTAACATTATTTTAAGGTCTATTTTATCTGATATGAGGATTGCTATTCCAGCTTTCTTTTGCTTCCCATTTGCATGGAATATATTTTTCCATCCTCTCACTTTCAGTTTATGTGCCTTTACGTCTGAAGTGGGTTTCCTGTAGACAGAATATATATGGGTCTTGTTTTTGTATCCATTCAGCCAGTCTGTATCTTTCTGTGGAACATTTAATCTTTTTACATTTAAAGTAATTATTGATATTTATGTTTCTATTGCCATTTTCTTCATTGTAGGGAGTTTGTTTTTGTAGGTCTTTTTTCTCTTGTATTTCCGGACTATATAAGTCCCTTTAACCTTTGTTGCAAAGCTGGTTTAGGGGTAGTAAATTCTCTTAACTTTTGCTTGTCTGTAAAGCTTTTGATTTCTCCATCAGTTTTGAATGAGATCCTTGCTGGGTAGAGTAACCTTGGTTAGAGATTATTCCTTTTCAGTACTTTAAATATTTTCTGCCATTCCCTTCTGACCTGGAGAGTTTCTGCTGAAAGATCAGCTGCTAAGTGTATGGGGTTTCCCTTGTATGTTACTCATTGCTTCTCCCTTGTTGTTTTTAATATTCCTTTTTTATGTTTAATCTTTGTTAGTTTGATTAGCATATCTCTTGGCATGTTTCTCCTTTGGTTTATCCTGTATGGGACTCTTTGCACTTCTTGGACTTGATTATTTCCTTTTCTGTGTTGGGGAAATTTTCAACTATAATCTCTTCAAAAATTTTCTCATACCCTTTCTTCTTCTCTTCTTCTGGGACCCCCATAATTTGAATGTTGGTGCATTTAATATTGCCCCAGAGGTCTCTGAGACTATCTTCAGTTTTTTTTCATTCTTTTTACTTTATCCTGCTCTTCAGCTGTCATTTCCACCATTGTATTTTCTAGCTTACTTATCCACTCATCTGCCTCAGATATTCTGCTACTGGTTCCTTCTAGAGTATTTTCAATTTCAGTAATTGTGTTTGTCTCTGTTTTTATTCTTTATCTCTTCTAGGTTTTTGTTAATTGATTCTTGCAGTTTCTCCATTCTATTTTTGAGATTTTGGACCATCTTTACTATCATTATTCTGATTTATTTTTCAGGTAGTTTGCCTGTTTCCTTTTCATTTTTTGGACTTAAGAGTTTCTACGTTGTTCCTTCATTTGCACCATATTTCTCTACCTTTTCATTTTTTTTTTAACTTATTGTGTTTGAGGTCTCCTTTTCCCAGACTTTGAGATTGAATTCTTTCTTCCTTTTGGTTTCTGCCCTAGTAAGGTTGGTCCAGTGATTTGTATAAGCTTCCTGTAGGATGTGATTTGTGCTTGTGTTGGTGGGAGGAGGTGAGGTGTTTCCCACCCCCCCCCTCCTTTTTTTCTTCTTATGGGCAAGACTGTGTGAGGTGGTAATCCTGTCTGCTGATGATTGGATTTTTACTCCTGTCTTCTTTGATGTTTGGATGAGGTGTCCTGCACAGGGTGCTGCTGGCAGTTGGGTGATGCTGGGTCTTGTACACAGGTGAATGACTTTGTGGAAACTCTCATTAATTAACACTCCCTAGGGTTAGGAGTGGAAAAGGTGATGGCACCCCACTCCAGTACTCTTGCCTGGAAAATCCCACGGATGGAGGAAGCTGGTAGGCTGCAATCCGTGGGGTTTTGAAGAGTCAGACTCGACTGAGTGACTTCATTTTCACTTTTCACTTTCATGCATTGGAGAAGGAAATGGCAACCCACACCAGTGTTCTTGCCTGGAGAATCCCAGGGACAAGGCTGCCGTCTGTGGGGTCGCACAGAGTCAGAGACGACTGAAGCTAGTTAGCAGCAGCAGCAGCAGCCAGGTTAGGAGTTCTGTGGTAGTCTATGGTCCTGGAGTCAGCACTCCTACTTCAAAGGCTCAGAGCTTAATTTCTGGCCTTGGGACAGAGATTCCACAGGTGATTTGTTGTGGCATTAAATGGAATTAAAACAAATACACAAAAACAAGAAACAAAAGACACACCTCAGACAAACGACAATATAAAATCAGGCAAGTAACAACTAAAATAATGGAATATACACCCATAAACAAATTAAACAGTCAAAAAATAAATGAATAAAATACAATAGATTGACCTGGCAAACAGAGGAAACCAAAAATTATACGCACAAGAAGAAAAGAAAACTGACTAAAGCACAAACTGGAAAACAAAACTAAAACAAGGTACCAACTGGAGAATACAGCAACAAAAACAAAACAAACTAATAAACATGGGAGAAAAACAACCAAATGGAAGAAAATAAAGAAAGGATAGAAATGCAAAGTTAGAGATAGATAAAGAAGATTTATTATTAAAGATTAACTACAAAGGGAAAAGAACAGTAGGGAAAGCAAACAAAAGAATAAATGTAAAAAAAATTTTTTTAATTAAAATTTAAAAAGCAGAGAAAAAAGGAAAATGCAGAACCACAGAAGGCCCAAAGTAGAGGCAGAAGTATATAAATGAATAAGAAAGTGTGATTTAAAAAAAAACCTCAAAAGTTTAAATAGATTTAATAGTACAAACAAAATCAACAACTACAACAGAGGAGAAAAAAAGAAAAAAACTCCAGAAGTAACTACAGAACAAGTCAAAATGTAAGACTAATATATGCTTTTCTTGAGTCTCTGATGTCAGAGTCCTTTCCCTCACTGGGAGTCATAGGATACCTTGCTTCTCTAGGATGCCCTCAAACACTGGGCTGGTCTCTGATCTGCTATGAGGGCAGCTCAGACTCTAATCTGGTCCTACTCCTGTGTGTTCTTGCCTCCAGTGTCCACAGCTGTCAGAACTAGTGTGTTTTCTTTTGTGGGAATTCTCATTGCCTTTTAATATATTTCATAGATGCAGAGTCTGCCTAGTTAATCAGGTGGATTTAATCTACAGCTTGTACAGGTGGTAGGCAGGTTTTGGGTCCTTTTCCTTAGCCACACGGCCCCTGGGTTTCATTTGTGGCTTTATCTCCACCTCTGCATGTGAGTTGTCCACAGGGGTTTATTTCTGAGGCTGCCCTGAAGGACTTGAGTTTGCCCTTGTGAGGGCTAGATGTGAAGGTGATACAGCTTCTTGGGTTGCAGGGGCCCCAGTAGCACTAGGTACTCATGGAAGCCAGGAGCTAGGGCAGCAGAAAATATGGTGTTCTAGAATCCCATGGATGGAGGAGCCTGGTAGGCTGCAGTCCATGGGGTCGCTAAGAGTTGGACACGACTGAGCGACTTCACTTTCACTTTTCACTTTCATGCGTTGGAGAAGGAAATGGCAACCCACTCCAGTGTTCTTGCCTGGAGAATCCCAGGGACAGGTGAGCCGGGTGGGCTGCCGTCTATGGGGTCGCACAGAGTCGGACATGACTGAAGCGACTTAGCAGCAACTGCAGCTAGCCTGTGGCAGCTCTGCTCCAGTGAGGACTGAATGTGAAGGTGGTGGACTACTTGGGTCACAGGGACCCTCCAGGCGTCAACTGTGCAGTGACACGGATTATCTCAGCCAGAGGAACTATGGTCCTATTAGAGTCTTTTTCTAGTAGCTAGTCTTTCTCTGGTAGCTGGCGATCAGAAGGCCTCTTTGCCTGGTGCTTCTCTTGCTCCCCTCCATTCAGGCCCTTAAAGGGCCCCTTGGCTTGGGTCCTACTGTGTTGTTCCATGTGTCAGGCACTTAAAGAGCCAGGCTCTCTGTTGTTCAGTTTCCAGTGCTGGCATTTGGGGATAGAGAGGCTACAGTGATGGCTCCACCCTTACACATTACTCAGCAGTACTGCCTTGCCTCCATGGCGGCCTGGTTTTCCCCCACAGGCATTTGCCACCACAATCTCCTTCTTCACATGACCTTGGGCTATATCCCAGCAATCAACAGCAGACCTCACCCTGGGATTGCTCCACAATCCCTCTGCTCCAGTTTCCAGCTGCTGTGCCTTCTATGGGACCCATGTCCCTCCTTAGGGTACTATGGCTGTGGCAAGGATTGTCTATGTGATTCTCATTCCATTTAGACTGAATCAGATCAGCTACTTCACTCTCAGCCTTAAAGGTTTCTCCTCTGTCCCCCCAAATTTCCCCAGTGTGGGGACTGGACCCCTGCTTCAGTTCCCCCACCCACCAAGGGCAGGGTGAGTCCTACTAACTCTCCTCTTTTTCGCTCTACTTCCTTTGTCCTGCTAAGTTTTGCGTGGTTCTATATATTCTTTTCCAGTGGCCAGATACTCCTGCCTCTCTCAGTTGCTGTTCTGCTAACGCTTCTGTGTCTGAAGGTGTATTCCTGATGTATGTGTGGACAGACATGTACTCCATGTTCTCCTACCCCTCTGCCTGCCATCTTGTTCTCCTCAGTTAATTTTAAATATTGCAAGTTTTACACATTTGTGATTTTTAGCATATAAATTGATTTTGTTCTTGCATTTGTATAGGAATGATGGGCCATATGGAGTTTATAGCTAGTTTTTATTTTTCTACATGATAAGAAAAATTAAAATAAAAACAATTTGAGCTCCGTCAATACAACTTCACACACACACATGCAAGCCGGATTCAGTGTTCCTACCTGTGAACACTTCCAAACATTATAGAAGAAATAATAATATTTTTATACCAATTCTCCCAGGGAAGAAAAAAGTGTAAGCATTCCCAGCTCAATTTTTAAGGCCAGTTTAGCCTCAACACCAACAACTGTGAAGAACATTGCAATAAAGGAAAATGGCAAATCAATCTCTCTCAGAAATAAAGATACAAAAATGCTCCACAAGCTGAATAAAAGGAAACTTTTCACTAGAGTATATACTGAGGAATTAGACATTTACATTAGAACAGCACTATGTAGCACCTACTCATTGTTTACGTAACTACATTTAATAGTCAAACATTTATTTTAAAAGTCAATGGCAGCATTTTCCTAAGGAGAGAATGTCTCTTTTCTTGATTTATCAGTCCTTTCATTTTTTTTCCCCCCATTCTGTTTAAGGAAAAAAAAAAGGTTCTTTATCTTTAATTAGTGTAGGATATGTAATATTAAAATATTTTGTTAGTGTATGGTTTTTAAAAATATTATTCTTAAATGGATATACATTTTCTTTTTCTTATATAATATCAAAATAAAGATCCTTTACTAAAATTATTTGGATATTTCAACACTGAAAATAGAAAGCAGTATTTATTCTCATTATGTATATGGAAAAATTGTCATAGTGATATTAAATTGTAAAGAAAGGCACTTTGAAATCAAGGCTAATAATTCTTAAATAGTTCATATTCTATCAATGTAGCTATATTTGCCCTTATAGCTACAAATTTTAACTCAGTTTTGCAGTGGTGTGAACAAAGGCTGATGGTGCTGTCCTCAATGGTGAAAAACATTTAAATAATTCTAATTTTAACCATTTCAGTTAGTATTAATTGCATCTGGCTATCAGTCATCTAGAAATGATTAACCAAGGTCATTTTGATGAATGAAGTCATGTTCTGCTAATATACTATTTTTTAAAACATAGCTTCATTTTTAATCTGACAAAAACACTGATAGGCCATGGTTCTGGAAGATGGGAGTGTGAAACAGAAAGACAGCTAACTGATATGACTAATAAAGGAGAAGAGATGGAGTTCCTCCAGTTGCCCAGGAAATAAGACCTGAGGAGACTGGACTAAAAAGAAAGAGAGATGAGAAGTTGAAGCTGAAAGAGAGAAGAAGAGGCTTAGAAACTTATTCTGTGAACAAAACTGTGGCCAGAGACACCTTCCCGGCAATGGGACTGTTCAATGGACTTTCCAAATCAGGGGTGTCTAAGGGTTCATCGTAAATTGCAGAGTTGTGATATCAACTCCACTGTTACCCTCTAAGCCTTGCATAAAAATTTTCTAACTGGCCCTGTGATGGAGAGACTTCGGGGACTCTAGGACAAAAGACTATATCTCTTGGTAGTACAAAGAACAACTGCAGGACATGAGAAGTAAGCAGAGGTTTCGTGAGAAAGTGCTCCTATAAACTTCAGGAAAGCACACAGATTTGGAGGAGAGCACTGTAGAAAACCCTTTAGCCATTCTAATTCTAACATGAAGAACAAAATGACTCTTTGAGATGACATTTGTATGAAATATACAAGAGAATAGTACTGGCATTTATTGAGATCTTCAGACATACCAGGTTTTCTAAGCTCTTTAAGTGTATTAGCATATTGCAGTCTTACAACAACCATACAAGTAAAATCATTCTTTCCACTTTATAAATGGGAGTAAGCTAGCTTGTTGGAGATCACACAACTCTTACATGGTAGAGGGGGATTTGAACTCAGGGAGTTGATTTACCTTAGCATGTGTTCTTACCTGCCAAATCATACTGTCTCTTAAAAATAATACATCTAAATCGGTTTCTCTTTTAAAGATTCAGTATATTAATGCAGACAGATAATCAGATAAATGGGGGGAAAAAAAGAACAACAAAAAAATCCACCTTTCTCTTGGCTTCATGAGGTCCTGAATTATAACTCAACTAACTTTGTCTTGGTCCAGAACTTTATCTTTCACACAGACTGACTTCCAGCCCAGTCTCCCTTCATCTGGGCCTGGCTTCCTCAAATCTTTCTCAAAGTGCATTGGTGCACTGAGAGGACCCAGAGGGATGGTACGGGGAGGGAGGAGGGAGGGGGGGTTTGGGATGGGGAACACGTGTATACCTGTGGCGGACTCATGTTGATGTAAGGCAAAACCAATACAATATTGCAAAGTAATTAACCTCCAATTAAAATAAATTTATATTAAAAAAAAAAAGAATCTGCCTGCAGTGAAGGAGACCTGGATTTGATCCCTGGATTGGGAAGATCCCTGGAGAAGGGAAAGGCTACCCACTCCAGTTTTCTGGCCTGGAGAATTCCACGGACTGTATATTCCAAGGGGTAGCAAAGAGTCGGACATGATTGAGCGACTTTCACTTTCACTTATACAGTGATTAATTTAAAACACATATCATGTGGGCTAAGTATCTGGCCTGAGTAGAGACTTCCTAAATATCTCAGTCAAGACTTCAGTAATCAGAGTATGCAAAACCAAGTCATCATTGTGCCTTCCAGGATGCCTCCTTTTTGAAGCTTATTGGCTCCACCCTCTGCTCTGTCTCTTAAGTTGACACAGCTAGAGAAAATCATACTACTTTGCCAATCTGTGTCCTCAAGCTTCTGCTGAGTCCTCAGTTCTGCCCTTCATGCTTTGTGCTCCCTTTGGTCAGCATTTTCCCTATATTCGGTTACCATTGCCAACTTTGACCATCCTCAAGGCCCTAACACACGCCTCTTCTCAATTGTTATCACATGGCACTGCTTCCTGCTGGAGCAAGCAGCTAAGCTGCTTCACCTTCCACTTCATCTTATCCTTGCCCCTTCTGCTGATCCCATATTCCATATTTCAGGGGGTGACAGTACTACCTACCCAGTCACTCAAGCCTTCAGAAAAGAAGTCATCTTTTATCCCTCTCCAATTCTCAATCAATCACCAGTCGTTTCCTGCTACCTCCAGAATCCTTTCCAGACTTATTATTGCCTCCTCATTCCTTCTAACACTGACCTAAGAGGTTCTTATAATCTTTTAGAAAGTAATTGTCATCATTTTCTTTTGGTTTACTCGCATTTTTCCCCCCTCAAAATGTATCAATCACACATACAGCCTTTTTGATCAATTTCAAATCCACTTCCCACCACTCCTTGCTCCCTTGAGTTACCTGTTTTCTGATGTGCAGGGTAAAAATGTAAGCTAAGCTCCCTTTTTGTTGTGCTCTAGTGCTTTGTGGGTGACGGTTTCTTCAGGTTTATGTATTTTAAAGCCACTTGTGTTTTTCAGCTATTTGGTATCAGGACAAGGTAAAGAGTCTTGGAAACTTGAAACTTTTTTGCATCCCCTGAATGGCTGGATTATCTTTATGGCTCTCAGCCCTCTGCTTCAGAATGAGAAAGGAAAAGGCAGCAGGAATTGAAGAGGAAGGTATTTTGTCACTGTTTTGCTTCTCTGTTTTCTGTAACTTAGGATCTAGCAATGGTGGAACAGCCAAGCACCTTGGGCTCCTTACCTAATTACTTACACAGCTGGCACCCAACAAATACAGGTTCATTAGACATATTTAAGTGAAAACATGGCATATGATAAAAGAAAGTTTCCAAACAAATTATTTTCCTTTGCAGGAGCCATGTACTATTCATGTGAAATTGCTTTTATGGTGTTTTAAGGTATTCTGGCACCTTTGGGTAAGGATGTGTCTTTGTTCCTGAGCTGGTTTCCACATGTTTGTGCGGTCACAAGTTGTGCTAAATGCATGCTGTTGGAGTTAACACCACATATTTTGGGAACTTGTCATGTCTGAAAGCAGGAGCTTCCTCTTCTGATGGATTGAGGCACGTACTTGCTTGTTTCAGTTCACTTCTTCCTTCCCAAAAGGTTTAGCAACTCAAGGAAACTGACAGCTCATTATTTCAGAACTTGGAAGAAGTGTTGGAGTTGGCAAGCATGAGCCTGTCTTCCCCACCAAGGCTGCCTCCTTGATCCTTGATTCAGTTTCACTCAATTACACAAGTATTTGTTAATTGACTTGGGTTCAAAGGACTAGGCTGGGCACCTCAGAGAGGAAAAGGAATACAGACACAGCTTCTGCTGTCAGAAGTCTTATGATGGGGCATTACACAACTACCTGTACTCTAAGGTATGGTAAAGCCTCCTGAGAGATGGCCAGCATGCTCTGCGGGAGGAACAATGAAGAGACAGGACACACAGAACAATGAAGAGACAAAACCCATCTCAGAGCCTTTTCTTATCTATCCTATCCCAGAGAGTTGGATTAATAATTAAAATATTTTATGTGAATTTCCTTAGTACGGTATCCAAAGGATAGTAGGATCTTAGCAAACGTTATTTTCTTTTGTTTTGATTGTACCTTTAAGATGGATTCTCCCCCAAATAGATGTGAGGTTTTCAGGCAGAGAAGGGCCCTGAAGATAGGCACTTGGGGCAGAAAGTAGATCGTAAGAGGACACAGAGGTGGGGAAAATGGATTCTGTTAAGGAGAGAGTGAATGTTCCAGTTTTACTATGTGGAAATAAAGAGAGAGACTTGGAAAGGTAAGTTGGGGCCTTACTGAAGGGGCAGCAATATCTGGATAAGCAGGGTGGTGCAGTGGTCAGGCCTGGGCTTTGGAGCCAGATTGTTTAGGTCTCACTCCTGGCCCTGGCCCGCCCACTCACCCTGTGACCCAGAGCTGACTTCTAACTCTGTGTCTCAGTTCCTTTACCTATAAAACAGAGCTACTGTGAATGTCTTTGCCATATTCCTTTTCTGTATATCAAAAGAGTTTAAATTTGTAAAGCAATTAGAACTGTACCTGGCCTGACATAGCCAGAAGGTGTGCTGCAAATGCATGCCATACAGAGGATGTTTTCTCTCTCTTTACCAAAGTAAATGGGCCTTTCTGATCTGAGAAATAGCTCTGCCTTGTACCTGACTGAGATAATATGGAAGTTTCTCAAAAGAATAGTTGTGAGAAGACATATGTATACCTATGACTGATTTGTGTTGATCTATGTATGGTAAAAACCAACACAATATTGTAAAGCAATTATCCTTCAATTAAAAATAAATAAAATTTTTAAAAAGAATGGGAAGTCTGTTCCTCAGACTTCTTATTCTTGGATGATGTCTGTAGGCCTTCTATCCCCATAAGGCTCCCTAGTTCCATCCATCCCCAAAGGGAGATTGCCAGCTGATGCCTGCAACCTCCTGCCAATAACAGACATCACGCCTTCCTGCTTGCTGGTGACTGTAGCACCAATCGCAGCACCCTAGACAGAAAGATGACTAAACAACCAGAGACCAACTTGAGCAATAATAGTTCAGATTTTGGGGAACTAAAGGCCTCACCTTTACTAAGAAACTTCTGGATGCCCTGCATTTAGAGACCTGCCCAGGCAGGCTCCATTTCCCATCCCTGCACTCCAGAGGCTGGATGCATGCAAGAGCCGCCCACAGAGGAATGTTCTGGGGACTCCGAGCCTCCTTCTCCCAGACCTTATCTCTAGCAGGATCCCATATTTGTGTGATAACACTGTGTCCTTTGGGTTCAGGGAAGGGATCACCTTTGAGTAAGAGACGGGTGTTTGGGATTAATTCTTTTGCTTTCAGGAAACCCAGTAAGTGAAAAATTCAATCCCCGTGGTTTGGAGAAGGGAAATTACATCCAGCGCTAAAACTGAGACCTAATGTCTCAGCAAAAAGAAAAAAATTAGGAGGGGAATTGTGTGTCTGTGCATGTGTGTGTTTGTGTACTATAACACTATGGTGAAGTGGATGAGGGTGAATTCCATACCTTCAGACTAGACATAAAGGTACTAGATTTATTGGGGAAACATGAAAATCAGGGGCATTGGAGACCCTTGTCCTCCATATTGGACAATCTTGAAAGTGGACTTATTAGTGAGAGGAACAAATGCTTTTGGACTGAGACGCTAAACTGACTAAACCTCAGTGCCTGCTGATTACAGGAGCAGTGAGAAATGGCATCTGCCCAGGGCCCATGGGAATCCACACCCACTCCTGCTGCGGGAAAGAAACTACCACAGAGGCCACCATGTCCTTGGCAAGTTGAGCTCAGGTACGGCCGCTCCCACTGGGAAACAGGGACCTTCAGTCTCGACCTACTTGTTGACAATCCACAGAGAGCTCCTGGGGCATTCCACAAACCTCATTCCTGGAGCCCGCATCCTGGAGAACCACAGGTTCTGATTGAGTATCTGAGCTGCGCTTGCTCTCCAACAGCAATGGAAGGGTGAGGAGGAGGAGCCAGGGGCTGTCGCAGCAGCGTTCTGACATTCATGGAAACTACACCCACAGCACTTCTGGGTATTCAAGACGGTGAAGGGCCCCAAATCCTCAGAAAACAGTTGAAAACACTTTAGCACGTTTACCTGAGAATGACTAGGAGCAAGTTTAATGGTCACACAGAAGAAAAAAGAAATGGACTTATTCAGTGTAATTCCAGACTTAATAATAATGAACGAATTTTACCTCAACATTAAAACAAAAGAAAGCACAGTTAGAGCTGCCCGGTCACAGATGAAGTGGTATCCTTCAGAGGAGTTCGTTCTCTGTTACTGGAGGTACTGAGGTAGAGACTGAGAGCCATCTGTCAGCTATTACTTGGGTGAGATTTGAGATTTCGACATTGGGAGAGGGTTGAAATAAGCAAAGGAATCTTAACCCTGACTAACAGTTAGCATGGCTGTTGTTGCTCTTTCAATGACTCAAACTCTTGCATTGCATTGATTTTGCTTCCCAGAACCCTAGAGAGTTAAAGAGTTTGGCTTTCCTTTAAGGTTCTGTAAAGGACCTTATGGATCATATAGATCAATCTCAACCAGTTTTGCTGATGGAGAGACTGAGGCGTAACTACCAGGTGACTTCTAAGGTTATACAGTTGTTAAGTGATAGAACAGCAATGTGCACTCACAACCTGGAGTATCATGATGGTTTCTCAACTAGTTACTTTCCTCCACTACCTCTCCGATACTATTTATCCTACACATTCTACACATGCACCAGATTGATATTGCTAAAACACCAGATTGATTATGTCATCGCTATATCTAAACCATTCCAAAAGTTCCCTGTACTATTTAAAAATATACTTTGTTGTTGTGTTTTTGTTACTAAGTCATGTCTGACTCTTTTGTAACTTCATAGAGCCCGCCAGGCTCGTCTGTCTGATTCCTCAGGCAAGAATATTTGAGTGGGTTGCCATTTTCTTCTCCAGGGGATCAAACCCATGTCTCCTGCATTGACAGGTGGATTCTTTACTGCTGAGCCACTGGGAAAGGCCTAAGCCACCAAAGAAATCCACAAAAATGTACTTAATGTTCTTTATTATGGCATTTAAGATGAAACCTTCCTGGTTCTATCTCCAGTTCCAACCCTTTAACCCAGTTCTTTTTATACCTAAAATATTCAATATGTATTGAATACAACTGCTTTGGGGAATAGCAATTTTATTTCTTAGGCTATTTCTTGCCATATTCCTCCTTTGTAGAGTTTGCTGATTATTTGATTAGCGACCAACCTGTGACAAACCTCAGAATTTTAAAAATGTGTTGTTCTTCAGGAAAATCAACACAAGATACCATGGACCATGTTTTGACCAATGTTGCATAAAGGGAGCTTCACATGAAAGCTTATAAATGTTGAAGGAAAAAAAGCCTACTCATAGCCCACTTCTAGAATTTCTTAATAATTCCTTTGTTTCACCATAAAAATAAATCAGAGGTTTTAAACATGCTTTCCAGATACCAACTTCTCAGAAATCATTCTGCAATTGTGTGAGAGTATGTGCCTTCACAAGACCAGCATTAGCATTTCAAGTATTTTAAGAGAAAAGATCAAGGCCTTGAATGCATTTAAAAGCCAAGTAGAGAAGTCTCCTCTAGAAACACAGAAAACATCTGTAATTCCTGACTATAATAGGGATGACAAAATAAAATGTATCAAATCACAAATTAATCTAAATTCATGACAGTGATAACTTTGACACTAAACTGCTTTTACAAGCCATTATTTCCATTAGCACTCTCCAAGTTCCATGCCAAATGAACCAGGATCCCATTCTCTTAAGGATGAAAAAAGTATGTCTTGTGATGGACCTGTTATTTCAGAGTGTATGTTAACTTTTGCTTACTAACAGCTTATTACTCAAACTTAGTGGCTTAAAACATTATTGAATTCTCAGGGGGTGATAGACCATTACTCAATACCTCAAACAAACAAAAACATAAAACTAAATTTATTGCTGACATAGTAGAGAAGAGCTATGCTGATTGGGAACAGTCTCATCAATTAGATCAGACTGCTGATCTTACAGAGGACTTGGGGAAATTCATGAAGTTCAAAAACTGGCAGGTTTTCATGGTTATCATCTGTTGAATCATGGTTACTCGGATGAGACTTTTGCTGATTTGCAGGCACATTCAGAGAGTGTGCTAATTTGAGTGAATTTATTCCAAACTGATTGATTTACAAAAGGAAGATGTTAATCATACTCTTTGACTGGGCTTGCAAAAGCAGTTTAATGAGGAAGTTGTAGTTCATCTGTTAAATGGGTTTAAAATTCATGAGATGGCTGTTTGTTTCCATGGCTATGGAAAAAAATCAGTCTTCTGATAAGAGTGTGTAAAGTAGACAGCCTCAAAGATGATTTCAGTGACTTCTGCCTCCTGCCATCATGACTTGTATAATCCTCTCCCCTTGAATGTGGGTGGACTTAGTGACTTGCTTCTAACAAACAGAGCACGGTAGAAGTAATAAGATGTCACTTCCAAGATTTAGGTTATAAAAGACTTCTGGGGAGTTGTCTTTTCCTTGCTTTCAGTTGGATTCCTCACTCTGGGGGAGGTAAGCTGCCATGTTGTGAGCAGCTCTGCTGAGAGGCTTATGTGACAAGAAACTGATATTTTTAGGTTTTCCCCCAGGTGGTCCTATAACTTTAGTGATGCTACAGTTGTACAAGGAACATCGCCTAGGGACCCAAATGCATAGGCAGCATTGTAAACTATAATCTGAGTTGTATCTATTTTCTCAAGTTGCCACTGAAGCCCTTAATTCCTTTAGGGCCTTGTTAATCTGTTTTGTTTTCTGTGTTCTTGTCCACGCATTCAGCCATACAGCTTTCAACAAACCATACCCATCTGACCATGCCAGCTTCCACTCTAACACAATGGCTTTTCCATATACATTGTACTCATCATTGCAAAGAAAATTGATTCCAATTCTTTCAATAGCAGAAAAACTGAACTTGAAATTCTCTATAACAAAAAGAGTGAAATATATTATATTCAATCCACTTCTCTAGCCTTATAAAGTCAATTCTTTTTCTTCAATTTGTTGCACTAAACAGGTGTTCAAAATTAACAATCATATAGTTTATCATGAGGCTGAATCATTAGCTGTAATTTTTTTATAACTGGTTATTACAATTCTTCCTTCCTCAAACTTTCTAAAGAAATATCCACTGATTATTATATAGCAAAAATAAATGCTATTTATAGGGAAAAAAGGAGTTTGTGATTTAGTCCATGAAAAGCCAGTAACAAGCTACTTTTTCAGAAAAGTAACCTAAGTCCAATCCTATTTCCATGGAGACAAATATCAGACTGCTATGTGAATATCTTTTCCAGAAATATAGCATATTGTAAGTGTGACTAAGGGTGCTTTACACCTTGTATGTATTTATTTTGTCTATGGATATAGGAAGTGTATTAAAAGTAGAGAAGGAAGAGATGCACTACTACTTAGAAATTTTAGCTTTTTAAAAAATGCTCTTTTTATGTCTGTATTGTAGTGGAATCATTCTTAAAGGATGTTCTATACTATAAGATCAAGAAGGTAAAACCTTCAATTTAGATATGGTTCACTGTAGATTAAATGATATTAAATTCCACATAAAAATAGCTACCTCCTTGTATATAATACTTATATATTTTGTGTGATTTTGGTGGGTTATATTTTCATGCCCTTTTAAATGTAAAAAGGTATCAAAGAAGTTGGTAGATACTTAACTAATCAGAATCTTCTGATGATTTTTTGTTCATAAATTCATTTCATAAGGTATATTCAAATGTCTATCAAAGACTCAAACCTAGTGTTTTTATAGCAAATTAGAAGTACTTGTGGAGAAGGACATGGCACCCCACTCCAGTACTCTTGCCTGGAAAATCCCATGGACGGAGGGGGCCTGGTAGGCTACAGTCCATGGGGTCACAAAGAGTAAGACACGACTGAGCGACTTCACTTTGACTTTTCACTTTCATGCACTGGAGAAGGAAATGGCAACCCACTCCAGTGTTCTTGCCTGGAGAATCCCAGGGACAGAGAGCCTGGTGGGCTGCCGTCTATGGGGTCGCACAGAGTCGGACACGACTGAAGCGACTTAGCAGCATTGGCAGCAGCAGAAGTACATGAGATTTTCTCATTTTTTTCTTTACAATAGTCATATAATAATTTAACCCTCTCCCCCAAAAACATTATATGAAGAAATTTTACAGAGGAATATTCTGATTCTCAGAGAGTTATAGCTTGTCCAGAATCACTCAGCCAGTGAATGGAATAATCAGAACCAGACTCAGGTCTTTTGGCTCCAAACATATTCTTTCCATTTCATCACTTATCTTTATTATATCTTTACCCTCTAACCTACCATAGCTGTTCTATGAATATTTCTCACGTCCAAAGGCACTGAACCCATTCTTATGGGAAGAGCATATGGGAAACACAATCTGTATGAGTACTCTCTATCCCTCAGCAATTATAGGGTCCAGTGGGCCTTCTCAGTTTAATTACTTGTCAGTTATATTAGCAGGCATCCTGCGGGCATATGTGTGTGTGTTAGTTGCTTAGTCATATCAGACTTTGTGAGCCCATGGACATAGCCCAGCAGGTTTCTCTGTCCATGGGTTTCCTCAGGTAAGAATTCTAGAGTGGGTGGCCATTGCCTTGCTCCAGGGGATCTTCTTGACCCAGGTCTCCGGCACTGCAGGCAGATTCTTTACCATCTGATGGTATGGGAAATCACAAATGTATAATGCATCATACGAATTAAACTCAAGCTCAAACAATAAGCAGAAAATTCCCTTCATGTGGGGCATACTTTTCTTGTCTTGAATTCGGTATAAACATGTACATACATCTGTTGCTTATATTCTCTTGAATATTCTTAGCAAACCTCCAGGATTTAAGAAAAAATAAGAGAAAGATGCTTGTATTTGTAAAGCATTTTATAGTTCATAAAGAATTTCAAATACATTATTTATTTAGTTCTCCCACCAAGTTGTGAAGTAAACAGATGGCAATTATCCTCACATTTTTAGACATAGAAAAAAATTTCAAAGAGGTTAATATTCCCTTGAGTTTAGACAACTTTGAAGGCAGTTCAGCTCAGAACATTAGAGCTGGAAGGGGCGTCCTTAGATATTAGGAAGGGCAGGATTTCCCATTGTGTGTTCTGTCCCACACTGGTTTTGTGAGATGCTCTATAGAAAGTGGGTCAGTGCCAATAAAAAAACATTGCATATTATATTCCTTGCTTGAGAATCACAATACATACTGGCAGAAAATGGCTCTGAGAAGCACTATGTTTTTCTTGTTGATTTTGTTCAACTCAAGAGTTTCCAACAGTTGACTTAATCAAGGAAAACTGTTTTGTGAAACACTGACCTAGAGTAACCCCCACATAAAGGAGATGAGGGAGCTGCTGTTCAAAATATAAATATTTATTTAATACCTCACGACTACTTACATTAAAAGATGGAACTTAAATCTCCAAATTCACATTGAACATCCTTCCTAATATCCTACACAGCTTCTCTATACTTAAATGCTTACTTCTCTATTCTAGGAATAATAATTTGGCTGGACTGTATATTCAGAATTAGAAGCATATCTTATATAAAACTCTTGTAAGAAGGAAAAGAGGTCCTGTTTAGTACTTTTTTGAAAATTTTATTGGATTAAAGGTTTTTTACAATGCATGTTGGTTTCTGTTGTACAGCAAAGTGAACCTGTTATACGTATAAACGTATCCCCTCTTTTTTGGATTTCCTTCCCATTCAAGTCACCACGAAGCACTGAGTAGAGTTCCCTGTGACACACAGTGGGTTCTCATTAGCTATCTGTTTTATATGTAGCAGTGCACATATGTCAGTCCCAATCTCCCAAGTCATCCCGCCCATGCATTTCCCCTGTTGGTGTGCATGCGTTTGCTCTTTGCATCTGTGTCTCTATTTCTGCTTTGTAAATAGGTTCATCTGTACCATTTTTCAGAGACAGCAATGGCACCCCACCCCAGTACTCTCGCCTGGAAAATCCCATGGATGGAGGAGCCTGGTAGGCTGTAGTCCATGGGGTCGCACAAATTCAGATACTACTGAAGCAACTTAGCAGCAGCAGCAGCAGCAGCACCATTTTTCTAGATTGTCCACATATATGTAGTAATATGATATGTGGTACATATATACATCCTTAGTCCTTAATTCACTTTTGTGCTAATCAAAATAATCTCAATGAAGGGACTTCCCTGGAGGTCCAGTAGAATGCAGAGGGTGTGGGTTCAATCCCTGGTCAGGCAGTTAAGATCCCGCACACTTCACAGCCAAAACATCAAAACATAAAGTAGAAGCAATATTGCAACAAATTCAATAAAGACTTTTTTTAAATGGTCCACATTAAAAAGAAATCTTTTAAAAAATCCAAAATAATCTCAATAATATCTGCCATTCTTGTGTGCCAAGATTATAAATAATCTTTAAAGCATTTAACAGACTTACAAGTTAAATGTTTTTACAGATAAAGATACTGAGGATCTGAAAAATAAAATAACTTGAAAAAGATCATCTATTTATTAAAAGGAGGACCCATGAGTTAAAGTCAAGTCTATCTGACTTCCTGTTGAAAAGTAACATTCTAAGGGCCCATTTCTTTTAGAAGAGATCCTTAAAGCCTAACCATATGATTAGGTTAGGGTAATCTCTCCTCATATGATAACTACTGCAATAAATTTAAAAGAGCAAGAAAATCATACAGGCAGAAACAAAACAATAAAACCTCTACAATAGACTAAGCAGACTGGGAACAAAGTAATAAGTAAGGGAAAAGTATGTAGTTATAATTGCAGTAGACACCATATATATTCTCTTCTCAGTTTCCAATTCTTCAATAAACATATTTTAAATATAAGACCAAAATACTGAAGCATTTAAAAATTTTCTTTATAAGACAAACTAGCAACAACTGGCACATTAATGAGACTTGTCAGAAGATCAGTATTTCGGGTCTAATGGAGGTTTAAAGGCCTTGGACATTTATCCAGGACTTGAATTCCATCCGTAACCCCAAAGGTGGTCATCAGTAATGAAAGGACATCGTAACATCTCTGGAAGGAATCCATTTTATTATTGGACAACTCCAACTGCAGGAAATTCACTGGCTAGACTGTCTACCACTTAAAAGCAAGATGCATTCCTGTCTTGCTCAAACTACATCGTTTGTGTCTAGCAAGACAGAAACCATCACTAAGCTTTTTATTTTTTTGAATTATCGAATGGCACTGCCATGAAATATTCCTTCTTGTAATGTTTATACCATTATTCTAACTCTGATTTTTGGGCAGAAGTAAAGCGATTTTCCAAGAAGATATAGAACTGGGCAAAGCACTTAGGAAACAAAACAAAATCTAGATACCTTTTAAAAAATTGTTATATAATTCAGATAAAAATTCACCCTTGTTAAAGTGAGGGACAGGGAAGTCTGTCTTTCGGGCATTCTGCAGTCCATGGGGTCACAAAGAGTTGGGCATGATTTAGCAACTGAACAACAAAAAAGTATAAAACTCAGTGGTTTTGAGTGTATTCAGAAAATTGTAAAACCATAACCACTCTCCAGAACATATGAGATGTTTTCCATTTATTTATCTTAAAGAAGATAAATAACACTGTTTGTACTTTGCAGTATGCAAGTCATGCACTTTTTTGTTGAATGTGTTTTATATATTTTAATCTCTTTGATGTTATTGTAAATGAAATTGTTTTTCTTAATTTCTTTTCCAGATTGTTCACTTTTGATATATAGGAATACAATTGGTTTTTGTATATTGATCTTTTATTCTGCAATCTTACTAAACTTGATTATTAGTTTTAATAATTTTCTTGTGAATTTACTTTTTCTATATGTAAGACAATGTTATTTATAAATAGAAATAGTTTTATTTATTGCTTTCAAATTTGGATGCCTTTGTTTCTTTTCCTTGAGTAATTGCCCTAGCGAGAACATCAGTACAATGTTGAAAACAAGTAGGGAGAGCGGACATCCTTGTCTTGTTTGTGATCTTAGGGGGCAGGCTTTCAGTCTTTCCCCTTGAAGTATGATGTTAGTTGTGGTTTTTGTACATGTCCTTTATCATGTTAAGAAAGTTCCTTTCTATATGTAGTTTATTGACCACTTTTGCCATGAATGATTTTTGGGTTTTGTTGAATGCCTTTTCTGCATTTATTACGATGCTCATGTGTTTTCTGCCCTTTTTAAAATTAATATGTTATATTACATTGATTCTCATATGTTGAACCAACCCTCCATCCCTGGAATCAGTTTCACATGGGTATGATATATACATTGTCAAACTTGGTTTGCTGGTACTTTGTTGTGGATTTTTGTATCTATATTCGAAAGAGATACTGGTCTACGGTTTTCTTTTCTCGTGATTATTTTGGTCAGGTTTTGGTATGATAATAATATTGGTGTCTTATAATGCATTGGGAAATTTTCTCTCATATAGTTTTCAGGAAAGTTTATGGAAGTTTGCTATTAATTTTCTTCAAACACTTGGTAGAATTCACTGGTGAGGTCATCTGGGCCTAAGCATTTCTTTGTGGGAAGGTTTTTGACTACTAATTCCATCTCTTTAATAGAAATCTATCCAGATTTTCAATTTATCTGGAGTCAGTTGTTTGTGTTTTATCTGTTAACTAATTTATAGACATATAATTATTCCCTTCTAATTGTTTTTATTTCCATAAAGTTGTTATATCCCTTATTTTGCTATTGATTTTATTAATTAGAGTCTTGTCTCTTTTCATCTTGGTAAGTTTAACCAAAGGTTGTCAATTTTGCTCATGTTTTCAAAGAATCCACTTTTGGTTTTGTTTTTTATTATTTTTCTATTTCATTTATTTCTGCTCTTCTCTTTATTATTTTATTCCTTCTGCTTCGTGTTTAGTTTACTCTTCACTTTTGAGTTTTTTTTTTAATTTACGAGTTAAGGTATTGATTTGTTTTTCTTCTTTTGTAATATAGGCATCTATAGTTTTATATATTGTATATATAATATATATAATAATTTAAAAAAACTATACCAGATGAAATATGTCTGAAATATTAGTATTGTGAGAAAGCCATTCTCAAGCTTTTTCTTTTCTCCACCCAGATTCATACATGAGACACTTGCATGAACATAAAAACTGATGTAAATGCTTCTGAGTTTGAATATTATGTATAATCCTCCTCCATCACTTGTCAGACATCACAACTAATAGTATCAGATTTATGTATCCAACATCTGGTTAGGAGCTGCTGCAAAAAGTAGAGGAGGAAAAGCAAAGTAAAGTAAGTGAAGTCGCTCAGTCGTGTCCAGCTCTTTGCGACCCCATGGACTGTAGCTTGTCAGGTCCCTCCACCCATGGGATTTTCCAGGCAAGAATACTGGAGTGGGTCGTCATTTCCTTCTGCACAGATAATGCACATCAATATGTGTCAGGCTCTTTTGCTTCCCAGGTGTCACTAGTGGTAAAGAACCCGCCTGTCAATGCAGGAGATGCAAGAGAGGTGGATTCAATCCCTGTGTTGGGGCGATACCCTGAAGGAGAGCATGGCAACCCACCCCAGTATTCTTGCCTGGAGAATCCCATGGACAGAGGAGCCTGACGGGCTACAGACCATGGGGTCTCAAAGAGTCGGACAGGACTGAAGTCACCTAGCACGCTTTCACATTACCCAAATTAAATTCACTCTTCTTTAACAGAATCCACAATTAACCTTAAAAGAGCTAAATTAGTTTTATTATGCTAACATTGAGCCCAGGATAATGTAACATATTTATCCACAGTAAGAAGATAGATGAAATACAAGTTTCACTTATCAGTTGAGTTTTGATTTCCACCAAGGACCCTTCTCTGGTACCATCTTGATAACTTTGGTTTTATGCTGTTTTTCTTACTTTTCTATTTTGAGATAATTTCAAATTTACAGAAATATTCATAGAACTATTACAAAGAACTCTTTGATACCAATCACCCAATGCTGCCATTTAAGTGTTAAGTATTTGTCCCACTTGTTTTATCATTTTCCCTCTCTCTCTCTTTGCCCCTAAACACTTCATAGTATGAGCTTCCCTGGTGGTTCAGATGGTAAAGGATCTTCCTGCATGCCATGTGGGAGGCGTGGGTTCAGTCCCTGGATTGGGAAGATCTCCTGGAGGAGCAATGGCAATCCACTCCAGTATTCTTCCCCACAGCAGCCTGCAGGGCTATCGTCCATGGAGTCACAGAGAGTCAGACATGACTGAGGGACTAAACATAGCACAGCACAGCATCTCATAGTATATTTTCTAAGGTCATCAGGAAATTTAACATAATACAATAACATTTTCTAATCTTTAGTCCTTAGTCAAATTTCTTCAACTGTCCTGATAATATCTTTTATAGCTTTTGTTCTTGCTCCAGGATCTGCTTCAGGATACATTCTGCATTTTCATATTTCCTTGGCCTCCTTTAATGTAGAATGAATCTTCTTGTTGTTCATACAGTTGTGTCTGATTCTTTGTGACCCCATGGACTTCAGCCTGCCAGGCTTCCCTGTCCTTCACCATTTCCCAGAGCTTGCTGAAACGTATGTCCATTGAGTTGGTGATGCCATCCAACCATCTCGCCCTCTGTCGTCCCCTTCTCCTTTTGCCTTCAGTCTTTTCCAGCATCAGGGTCTTTTCTAATGAGTTGGCTCTTCACCTCAGGTGGCCAAAGGATTGAGGCTTCAGCCTCAGCATCAGTTCTTCCAATGAATATTCAGGACTGATTTCCTTTAGGATTGACTGGTTTGATCTCCTTGCAGTCCAAGGGACTCTCAAGAGTCTTCTCCAATACCACATTTCAAAAGCATCAATTCTTCGGTGCTAAGCCTTCTTTATGGTCCAGCTCTCACACCCATACATAACTACTGGAAAAACCATAGCTTTAAATATGTGGACAGCATAATTAATCTGTAGCCTGTCTTTTTTTCTCATGATATTCACATCCTTAGACTCTTTTTTGAAGAGACAGAAAAATGAAAATATTTAGTTTTCCTTAACAAAACTTTTTAGGTTGATTCAACTTGTTTATTAAGTGCTTTATATTCCTAAGATCTTTTATCTGAAGCTCATGGCAATATCAAATGGAACAAAAGTCCAAAAACTGGATACATTTATAAAATTTTCTTTTTTAAGTCCAAGGGCTTTAAAGGACTGGGTTTACAAAAGGCTCTGCCTAAGGCTAAATTGATTGGTGTTTCTTCTGTTGCCTGGAGACTAAACTTATTGATCTAGTTTTCGTTTTATAATAAACGTGGAAGAGAGATGAACTCAAAGTATCCAGATTTTAAGGTCATTTGTTACTAAATACAGACTGGAAAGAAAATTCTTAGGACTGAGAAGAACAAAAAAAGATCCATTTGCCTTATTAAAATATTTTAAAGAACGCAATTTGTCACTGTTTAGTCACTCAGTGGAGTCTGACTCTGCGACCCCGTGGACCGCATGCGCCAGGGTTCCCTGTCCTTCACTATCTCTCTGAGTTTGCTCAAACTAGTGTCCATTGAGTTGGTGATGCCAATAGAAGGTTCAAAATATTGAGCTAACTTTTTGGTCTAATAGAAGGAACTCAGTAGAAATATTTATTGGACAAATGAAACAATAATGAAAGCTACTCAGAGAATGAGACAAGGCTAAGTGCTTTAAATAAAATTTTTTAAAAAAATTTGTACCTGTAGCAGACGATGTCAGTGTCCTACCCCAGTGCCTTTTTGCTTTTAATTTTTTTAATTCATTTTTTAAATGAAGGATAATTGCTTTACAAAATTGTGTTCTTTTCTGTCAAACATCCACGTGAATCAGCCATAGGTATACATGTGTTTCCTCCCTCTTGAAACTCCCTCCCATCTCCCTTCTCATCCCACCCCTCTAGGTTAATACAGAGCCCCTGTTTCAGTTTCCTGAGTCATGCAGCAAATTCCAGTTGGTTATCTATTTTACATATGGTAATGTAAGTTTCCATATTACTCTCTCCATACATCTCACCCTCTCCTCCCCTCTCCCCATGTCCATAAGTCTGCT
Source organism: Capra hircus (assembly GCF_001704415.2). Classification (NCBI taxonomy): domain Eukaryota; kingdom Metazoa; phylum Chordata; class Mammalia; order Artiodactyla; family Bovidae; genus Capra; species Capra hircus. Next base: position 33,089,293 of record NC_030812.1, read on the forward strand.
CTCTATGTCTGTTTCTCCATTGCTATCTTGAAAATAAATTCATTGGTACCATCTGGATTCCATATATATGTGTTAGTATGTGATATTTATCTTTCTCTTTCTGACTTGCTTCACTCAGTATAATAGGCTCTAGGTTCATTCACCTCATTAGAATTGACTCAGATGCGTTCCTTTTTATGGCTGAGTAATATTCCATTGTACATATATTCCACAGCTTCTTTATGCATTTGTCAATGGACATCTAGGTTGCTTCCCTGTTCTAGTTATTGTAAATAGTGCTGCAATGAACATTGGGGTACATGTGTCTTTTCAATTTTGGTTTCCTCAGGATATATGCCTAGGCGTGGGATTGCTGGGTCATATGGTGACTTTATTTCTAGTTTTTAAAGAAATCTCCGTATTGTCTGCCATAGTGGTTGTATCAACTTACATTCCCACCAACAGGACAAGAGTGTTCCCTTTTCTCCACATCCTCTCCACCATTTATTGCTTATAGACTTCTTGATGATGGCCATTCTGACTGGTGTGAGTTGTTATCTCATTGTAGTTTTGATTTGCATTTCTCTAATAATGAGCGATGTTGAGCATCTTTTCGTGTTTTTGTTAGTCATCAGTATGTCTTCTTTGGAGAAATGTCTCTTTAGGTCTTTTCCTCACGTTCTGATTGGGTTGTTTGTTTTTCTGGTATTGGGTTGTATGAGCTGCTTGTATATTTTGGAAATTAATCCTTTGTCAGTTGTTTCACTTGCTAGTATTTTCTCCCATTCTGAGGGTTGTCTTTTCACATTGTTTATAGTTTCTTTTGCTGTGCAAAAGCTCTTAAGTTTAATTTGGTCCCACTTTATTTTTTGTTTTTATTTCCATTACTCTAGGAGGTGGGTTATAGAGAATCTTGCTTTGATTTACGTCATCAAGTGCTTTGCCTATGTTTTCTTCTAAGAGTTTTGTAGTTTCTGGCCTTACATTTAGGTCTTTAATCCATTTTGAGGTTATTTTTGTGTATGGTATTAGGAGGTGTACTAATTTCGTTCTAATGTCTCTTTCGGATTTTTTATTGTTAGTATATAGGAATACAAGTGATTTCTCTGTATTGATTTTGTATCCTGCTACTGCTGCTGCTGCTAAGTCACTTTAGTCATGTCCGACGCTGTGAGACCCCATAGATGGCAGCCTAGCAGGCTCCCCCGTCCCTAGGATTCTCCAGGCAAGAACACTGGAGTGGGTTGCCATGTCCTTCTCCAATGCATGAAAGTGAAAAGTGAAAGTGGAGTCGCTCAGTCGTGTCCGACTCTTTTCGACCCCATGGACTGCAGCGCACCAGGCTCCTCCATCCATGGGATTTTCCGGGCAAGAACACTGGAGTGGGGTGCCATTTGTATCTTGAGACTTTGCTAAATTCACTAATTAGCTCTAGTAATTTTCTGATAGTTTCTTTGGGGTTTTCTATATATAGCATCATGTCATCTGCAAACAGTGAGAGTTTTACTTCTTCTTTTCCAATCTGGATTCCTTTTATTTCTTTTTCTTCTCTGATTGCTATAGCAAAGACTTACAACACTATGTTGAATAATAGTGGCAACAGTCGACACCCTTGTCTTATTTCTGATCTTAGAGGGAATGCTTTCAGTTTTTCACTATTGTGAATAATGTTTGATATGTGCTTATCATATATGGACTTTACTATGTTGAGGTAGGTCCCTTCTATGCCCATTTTTTGGAAGAGTATTAATCATAATTGGGTGCTGAATTTTGTCAAAGGCTTTTTCTGTGTCTCTTTGAGATGATCATATGGTTATTATCTTTCAATTTGTTAATATGGTATACCACATTGCTTAATTTGCATATATTGAAGAACCCTTGCATCCCTGGAATAAACCCAACTTGATTATGGTGTATGAGCTTTTTAATGTGTTCTTGAATTCTGTTTGGTAGAATTTTGTTGAGGATTTTTGCATCTATGTTTATCAGTGATATTGACCTATAATTTTCTTTTTTTGTGTGTTGTCTGTCTGGTTTTGGTATTAGGGTGATGGAGGTGTCATAGAATGAGTTTGGAAGTGTTTCTTCCTCTGCAATTTTTTGAAAAAGTTTTAAAAGGATAGGCATAAGCTCTTCTCTAAATGTTTGGTAGAATTCACCTGTGAAGCCATCTGGTCCTCCATCCAGTGCCTTTTTACTGGAGGTGACATATGATAGGGGACAATTTCCATACACACTGCTGACTTTCTCTTCAAGCCTGTATCTCTCACTGCTTAACAGTCTTCTTTGCCTGCATGCAGGGCAGGCAAGAAAAGTGGGGAACTCAACAATCCCAGGATCAAGCCCTAACCAATGGTAGGAAGGGGCTGGTGGATAAATATTCCAGCTCCCTTGCCCTCAATAGGACAGTTGCAAGGCATCTTCTACAAGGCCTCTCAGAGTCATTGGTGGGCTCAACTTCAGTCACTCGGGGTAATCACTTGTTTATTAAGGCACTGTTTACTGGCTTTCCTTCTGTCCTTGTCTGAGGTTGGCAGAGTCACAAAAGAGACTGAATGTTTCTTTGAAAAGTGTGGACCCTTGGGAAAGTACAGTCTGTGCTGTGGGAGGAAATGTACCTGGCTAACATGTTTCAAAGAAACCAGATTAACATACGTGGGAACAGACCTTGAGGATGCTAGACTAAAGGGGCTGGATGATAACAGGAGGCAGGGGAGCACTGATTGATAGAGAGGACTTTCCCATGACGCAAGTTTTAGCATCTGAGCAAGGATGGCTGGTGCCAGTCCTAATGACACTGCTTGAATAACTTACCAGTAGAATGAGGTGAGATGCCAGAACTTCTTCAGCAGAGTTTGAGAAAACTTTCAGAAGAATCAGAGAGGTAGACATGTTAGAAAGAACTGACATTAGAACAGAGAACTCACCAGCTGACTATATTTCCCAAGAAAACTGAGGGTACATCCTTCACCAAAACATTGTAGACAGCACCCAAGTGGAGTGTCACCACTTTTAAGGGCTCAGAACTTCTGTAGGCAAGGGCTAATGGTGGCCACAGCTGTTGCTATGGTACTGAACTCTCTAGTGGCAATGGGGTGAGAAGATATTGGAATATTAAAGATTGGGTGGAGGGATACAGCCATCAGAGGCAAGGTGGACATAATTTCCATAATGGGAAGCAAGGCCAGAAGGGCAACTGAGGCCTTGATGTACAGGGACATGCTGATGGCTAAAAAAGGCACAAAGTGAGACAGATAGGAAAGCCATGAGGGTGTTGCTTGACTTCTGTGACCAAAAGAGCTCAGAGGTGTGTGAAGCAAAAAGCTGATACAACCTGCAGTAAAGGGAAATTACTTCCATGGTGGCTTCCCTGTGATTCAGATGGTAAAGAATCTGCCTGCAATGCAGGAGACCCGGGTTCGATCCCTGGATTGGGAAGATCCCCTGGAGAAGGGAATGGCAGCCCACTCCAGTATTCTTGCCCAGAGAATCCCATGGACAGAGGCTCCTGGCAGGCTACAGTCCACGGGGTCACAAAGGGTTGAACATGTCTGAGCAGCTAACACACACACGATGGAAAATTATGAACCCTCTCCCATTTTGCAGACCTGAGTCAGTGCTCAGTCCTGAGATCACTGATTGAAAGGGAAGACAGCTCCCTTTGAGGAAGACTTTGCAGTGCTGATATGTAAGTATATGCAATAATTATACCCAAAGAGACCTATAGACGGTAATACTCAGCTCTTTCAAGGGCTACCGGACATAGGAACTGAGCTTACAGTAATAATAATGGGAAAAACACCATGGCAGTCTTCCTGTAGAGTGAGGAGGTTGGAGGCCCGGTGATAAATAAAGTCCTGGTCCAAGACTACTTGAGAGTGGGTCCAGTGAACTCCAGATGCTCATCTTATTCCTGGTCCCTAAACACATAATCAATATGAATGTCATGCTGTACTGCTGACATTATATTAATGGACTTGGTGAGCAGGAAGTCTCTCAGTCATGTCTGACTCTTTGTGACCCTATGGACTTCAGCATGCCAGGCTTCCCTGTCCTTCATCATCTCCTGGAGCTTGCTCAAACTCATGTCCATTGAATCGGTGATGCCATGCAACCATCTCATCCTTTATCGCCCTCTTCTCCTCCTGCCTTCAATCTTTCCCAACATGAGGGTCTTTTCTAATGAGTCAGCTCTTCACATCAGTTGACCAAAGATGGCAGCTTCAGCTTCAGCATCAGTCCTTCTGATGAGTATTGAGGATTTATTTCCTTTAGGATTGACTGGTTTGATTTCCTTGAAGTCCAAGGGACTCTCAAGAGTCTTCTCCAACACCACATTTCAAAAGCAGCAATGCTTCAGCTCTTAGCCTTCTTTATAGTTCAACTCTCACATCTATACATGACTACTGAAAAAACCATAGCTATGACTATATGGACCTTTGTTGGCAAAGTAATGTCTCTGCTTTTTAATATGCTAAGTGATAGCTTTTCTTCCAAGAAGCAAGTGTCTTTTAATTTCATGGCTACAGTCATCATCTGCAGTGATTTTGCACCCCAAGAAAATAAAATCTAAATACTCTTTTATGCCTTGGAAGACAGATTCATGTCAGAGAATGGGGAAGGGCTATTAACCCTCTAAATACTGAGGGGCCTTTTATTTATTTTTTTGTTTTGTTTTTGTTCTTAGGTTTTTTTTTTTGTTTTTGTTTTTGTTTTACTTTATTTCACTTTACAATACTGTATTGGTTTTGCCATACATTGAAATGAATCCACCACGGGTGTATACAAGCTCCCAATCCTGAATCCCCCTCCCACCTCCCACCCCATATCATCTCTTTGGATCATCCCCATGCACCAGCCCCAAGCATCCTGTATCCTGTATCGAACATAGACTGGCACTTCGTTTCTTACATGATAGTATACATGTTTCAATGCCATTCTCCCAAATCATCCCACCCTCTCCCTCTCCCTCTGAGTCCAAAAGTCTGTTCTATACATCTGTGTCTCCTTTGCTGTCTCGCATACAGGGTCATCATTACCATCTTTCTGAATTCCGTATATATGTGTCAGTATACTGTATTGGTGTTTTTCTTTCTGGCTTACTTCACTCTGTATAATCGGCTCCAGTTTCATCCATCTCATTAGAACTGATTCAAATGTATTCTTTTTAATGGCTGAGTAATACTCCATTGTGTATATGTACCACAGCTTTCTTATCCATTCATCTGCTGATGGACATCTGAGGGGCCTTTTAAATCAGTGAAGTTCTGGAGTCATGTCTGGGAAATCTCCTCCAAGGTGAAAGATAAGTTATTCTACCTTATACCTCCTGTGTGCATCTGTGCTTAGTCGCTCAGTCATGTCAGACTCTTTGTGACCCCCATGGATTGTAGCCCACCAGGCTCCTCTGTCCATGGGCATTCTACAAGCAAGAATACTGGAATGGGTTGCCATGCCCTTCTGCAGGGGATCTTCCTAACCAAGGAATCGAACCCAGGTCTCCCACATTGCAGGAGGATTCTTTACCCCCCCACCACTGTGAAAAAGGCCCAGCCCTTAGTAGATCTCTTTGGATTTGGAGACACCATAAATCATATCTGGAAACAGAGCTCCAACCCTTTTATCAGGTAATTGGAGAGATTGCCAGTTTTGAGTGATATCCAGAGCAATACGGGCTTCCCAGGTGGCTCAGAGGTAAAGAATCTGCCTGTCAATGCAAGAGACCTGGGTTCGATACCTGGGTCAGGATGATCCCCTGGAGAAGGAAATGGCAACCCACTCTAGTATCCTTGCCTGGAAAAATCCCATGGACAGAGGAGCCTGGCAGCTACCGTCCATGGGACACGATTTATTGACTGGGCACTCTTGCAGGCACAGAGCAATAAAATATTCTGAAAAACTTTCAGTCTGGAGTGCAAGGTCCTTTGCCACTTACACAGATCCCCTGGGACAGAAGTAAGATAAGGACGCTGTTGGAGTCTCAGCCAAACGCCAATGGGAAAGTCTCAGCACAGATTCACTCAGAGTTCTGGAGCAAGTCCCTGCTGCGTATATCAGACAACGGCTGCCCATTCAGGAAGAAGCTTTAGACAGGCTGCTGGGTGGACTCTCTGGTCGTGGGAAGTCAAATGACTTGAAACCAGGGCATTATCAGATTCATAAAGTCACACATTTGGATAGGCAGGGAAGAAATCAGTTGTTTGATGAGAGAGTTACATGTGAGATCATACTCAGTCACAGGTACAGAGGCGTAAGTATGAAACATAAACAGATGGCCTCGATCAGCATGTCACCTACCCAGATGCACCAATGCTTCTCCCTCAGTTCACACCTGTGGCCTTGCTGGAGCTTCCTTGAAACCAGGTTAAGGGGAGAAGACGAAAGTCCTCAGGCCTAAGTCACAGGTGGATCATCATATTGGTATGAGAAGGAAAAAGACTGCTGCTGCTGCACCAAAGTCTAACACAGGGGTAGTCTTGAAAGACAGAAGTAAGAGGAATCTCCCCAGCATGCAGAGCTTTTAAGGGTACACACGGTCATCAACCTTGAGCAGAGGGAGCAACAGCCTGAGGTAAGGATAAACTCATGGGCAGTAGCAAATGGCGTGGCTGGCAGTTCAAGAAGCTGGAAGGAGCACGATTAGAGGCCTGGAGACCAGACAGTCTGGTCTGACATGTGGTTAAACCATTAAGAGCAGCCACAAAATAAGCAGATTTTTTTCTCTTGTCAATGTCTGTTAAGTACTTATCCATCTCAGAGGAGGCAGAGATTAATCTGCTCAACAGGGTGACTCACACAGTGACTATCAGCCAGCTTCTGTCCTTGGCCACCCAAGAACTCCCACAATGGGTCCACAGAGTAGCTGCAGTGGCAGGGGTGGTGACTATTTATAGGGCTAGCCACACAGACTTCCTCTCATCAAAACTGATGTCGGTTCTGCTGTTGTTTATCTTTTGCCGTTGTCAGCAGCAGAGAACAATGAGGGAGACCAGCAAGCCACATGGTGGCAAGCTGATTACATCAAACCTTTCCAACATGAAAAGTGAAAGTGTTAGTGGCTCAGTCGTGTCTGACTCTTCATGTAGGCCGCCAGCCTCCTCTGTCCATGGGATTCTCCAGGCAATAATACTGGAGTGGGTTGCCATTTCCTTATCCAAAGAATTTTCCCTGCAAACCCATCTCCTGCATTGCAGGCAGGTTCTTTACTGTCTGAGCCAAGAATATCCAAACCTGGGATACCTGAATCTTGCTTTCATACTTCCCACCTGAAGGGGGCAGCAATTCTTTTTCTTTTTTTTCTTTTTGTCTTGTTTTATATATTAATTTTTTTAAAAGAATAATCCATATTTTGCCAGTAAGGAAACTGAAGAGCAGAAAAGTGAACAGTCAGAATGCCACACAGTGCTGGAGAAGGTTTTGAACTAATTTTTGAAACAGAAAGAGCCAGTTTCTTCTTCCACACTATACTACTCCTCTGCCTCCTGGTGGCTCAGATGGTAATGCGTCTGCCTGCCATGCAGGAGACCCGGGTTTGATCCCTGGGTTGGGAAGATCCCCTGGAGAAGGAAATGGCAACCCACTCCAGTACTCTTGCCTGGAAAATTCCACGGACTAAGGAGCCTGGTAGGCTACAGTCCATGGGGTCGCAAAGAGTCAGACACGACTGAGCGACTGCACATACATACATACATACCCTCTATTTAAGAGGATTGTGCTGTGCTCAGCCACTTCAGTCCTGTCCGACACTTTGAGACCCTATGGACCATAGCCCGCCAGGCTCCTCTGTCCATGGGATTCTCCAGGCAAGAATACAGGAGTGGATTGCCATGCCCTCCAGGGGAGCTTCCCGACCCAGGAATAGAACTCGTGTCTCTTACGTCTCTGGCATTGCAGATGGATTCTTTACCCACTGAGCCACTTGGGAAGCCTTTAAGACGATTACTAGCATTTAAATTCCACACTTGATGTTCACCCCACGCAACCTGGCCTGAATTTTCAGTCTTTACTTTTCCATTTTTTCCTTCTTGGGCAAGCTATGGAACTACTTTCTGTAATATAAAGCTAGGGAGAATCTTCCATCTCAAGCACTGGGGGAAAAAAACTGCCTGGTTGCTGGACACGTTTCAAGTTCTGTTAGGAATTATATATTCAGCAAATCCCACTGAAAATTTTCTTTAGCTCTGTTGTCATTAACTCCTTTTCTCCCCCTACTGATCTACCAGTATAAAGAACCCAAATTAACCAAACAGTAAATGCAATTTTAAGTTTATTGGAAATTATACTATGTGCTTTGGTTGGGGCATCTCATCTCTGTCTTCTAGGAATCAGAACCTCTAATCCATCAAAGCACCGGGACCAGAAGCACAGATTCCCCCAAGTTGATCCCTGTAATTTATGGTTAAGGAAAAAATTGATTTTCCCTTCGTTTCCAGGTTTACATCTTCTAGCTGTGATGGTCTTTGTTTCAATACAAATATTACATTATCAAAGGCAAATATCACCCAGCCCAAAAAGGTGTTATCTCCAAGCCAGAGGCCATGCCAAGTTCTGTGAGGCCAGCAGCTTTCAGGTAAAATACTGTACCATGGAACCAGTAGACACATGCCTGTTGTCTTGGCTTCTTCACCATAAAATTCTTTGATGTGAAGCAATATTATATTGAATCTTTTTTGGTAGCTTAAATCCTTTGGGTGCCTTCAGATAATGCTGCTGAAAGAGGTCCTGTGGCCAGGGAAGGCAAACCCATTCCTAGCATATGTCATCAACCTCAAAATAGAAGAATCACTCGCAATGACAATGTTATACTGTTCAGTGTTCTAAAATAAAGTTGATCACTGCGTTTCAGTGGGAGTTTCCTAAGTATATTTGGAGCCCAAATTATACCAATACATCTACCAACTCATTAAGCCAAGAAATTAAGGAATAATTAGGCATGATAAATATTCAAGGGAAGGCTGTTCTGAAATTTTGCCCTAAGTGACTAGGATTTTTTTTTTTTTTTAGATCGTTTTCAGTTCAGATTTTCTGAGCCTGAGCCAAATGAATTGACCCTCTGCCCCCCTCTACTGGAAGATATTGGTAGTCAGTGACTTAAAAAAATAAGATAAAAATTTTCTTGAGGATGTGTTATAAATTACTTTGAGAATTCCAATATTCTCCTTTTGCTACCAACTATAATTTGCCATTCCTTGTTATCCTGATTTCATAATTTCTTCATAACCTCTGGAAAAGCATTGAACAACTCATCTCTGATGAATTCTCATAATTCTTATTAAGACCATAAATGAACAAAAAGAATTTTCAACTCTGATTATATGAGTAGACTAATAATTTACTTAATTTTTTCAGTTATAATACTTTCTTAAGAAGACACCATGTGATGATTCTTTCATTTAACATACTTCACCTAAGGAATTCAAACAGGTTTTTAGATGTATTTGACTAACCCTGCTATTTCCTTTCTCCCTTCCTTTCCCTCTGCCTCCCACTTCCCCATTCTGCCTTCACCCCCTCCCCACCCCTGCCACAGCAAGAACAGTATCTATGCAGTTTTCCAGCCAGTGACCACCACTCTTCTAAACCAAGGTGAGAGAACGGTTTAACAACATCATAACTGTGTTAGCTAATGAGTAGGAAGAAGATTTGGCCCCAAACCATTAATAGGTTGCTTGGGTTTATGAACTGTAATCCTCTTAGAGCATTTATTTCAGTTAATTCTGTGAAAATGTTGTAAACAGAAAAGGTGATTCAAAACTGAGACCTAAGACCTCCATGCTTATAATTTCTTTTCAATCAAGCCCCTCACCTTTTAAAAATTTTCACTGAAATATAGTCAATTTATAATGTTGCATTACTTCCAGGTATACACCAAAGTGAGATACATATATATATACATATTATATATATATATTTCAGGAAAAAACCTGAAAGAGAATGTATATATATATATATATATATATGCTCGATTCCCTTCTCAAATGTGTGTGTGTGTGTGTGTGTATATGTATATATATATATAGTCTTTCAGATTTTTTTCCATTATAGGTTATTATAAGATATGAGTTTAGTTCCCTGTACTATACAGTATGTCCTTGCTGCTTGCCTATTTTATACATGGTAGTGTGTGCATGTTAATCCCAAACTCCTAATTTACCCCTCCCTCCCCTCTTTCCCCTTTGCGTCAATCAAAAGCCCCTTTTAATAGCTCATGGCCTGCAATGGCCATATCAGATCTGTGGGTCAGAACCGACTCAGAGCTTTGCTGAATCACCAACTCCTCTTTTAAGGCACTTCTGGCATTTTCTAAACCTTGTACTGCACGCAGGCAGCCTATTTTACTTACCATGAGTCCTGGTATTAGCAAAAAGCTATAGGACATGCACGGAGAAGGCAATGGCACCCCACTCCAGTACTCTTGCCTGGGAAATCCCATGGACGGAGGAGCCTCGTAGGCTACAGTCCATGGGGTCGCTAAGAGTCAGACACGACTGAGTGACTTCACTTTCACTTTTCACTTTCTTGCATTGGAGAAGGAAATGGCAACCCACTCCAGTGTTCTTGCCTGGAGAATCCCAGGGACAGAGGAGCCTGGTGGGCTTCCGTCTATGGGGTCGCACAGAGTCAGACACAACTGACGCGACTTAGCAGCAGTAGCAGCAACATAGGACATGCACATTCAGAAACTAATCACCAAATTGCTCCTTCACCCCTCAGGACACCTAGTCAAATTACGCCTCTTCTAATCCCTTCTCAAATCACTGCCATATGTTCCAGCTTTAACCAAATCACTGCCACATGTTCCAGCTTTTATGGTGTCTTTATTTCAAAAGATGTTTTTAAAGATTAAGTTATATGATACAGCATTAAATTAATAAGATTAATCCTCCTGAATGGCTTACTGGAATTGGCTCTTTCACTCCACAGTCACATATATTTTTACTGGTCTCGAATTATGTAGTTAAAATTAGTATTCACTATAAAATATAACTTGGATTCTGAAACAGAGCTGTGAATGCTACACTAGTATTTAAAATGTCACATAGAAAGGCAATAAGTAGTTTAATGTGAAGATTCAGCTTAAGCAACTCTGGAAATTTTGACATAGACTTCCTAACTACCACTTGCCTCTGGTTAGAATGATAATAATTACTAATGATTTCTATTAGAGTCTAGAATGAGAATTTTTAAAAAGTAACTGGAGACTTCATCTTCTTTGAGGACACAGTTTTTAATTCTTGTTCGAAAAATCCATGATAAAACTTTAACGTAATAAAAAGTGTTCCCTTCTGGGTACCGCTGCCGTATCCCAGCAGCTTTTAATGAGCAGTGAACGCCTGAAGGTCACCCAGTCCTCTGAAGAACTGCTCCTAAACTACTTGACTTAACTGAAATTCATTCTCCACATTACAGTCAGAATTGCCTCTCTAAAATGTATTTCAATCTTCTCAGTTCCTGTTCAATTCATTCACTGGCTACTTCTTATCTTTAAGAAAATCTATCTTGTTCACCTAAATCTTTCCAGCACATTATGGTATTTGCCACATACAATAATGGTGGTTGGATGGATGAATAGATGGTTGGATGATGGATGGACAAATGAATGAATGAATGGGAGGATGAACGGGAGGATGCACAGACAGATGGGAAGATGGCTGGATAAATGAACAGGACAGTGAATGCAGCTAGCAAGTTTTCAGTACGGCAGACTTCCAGCTTCATAAAGGGTCAGTTATAGCAATTGTGGAACTGTCCGCAACTCTCTTCTAAAATGAATATGAAGAAAGAAAAAGATGGAAACTCAGAACACCATAAACTAATATCTAATTGTGTTCAGAAAGATATACCCAAGTTTTGCCTCCTAACAGAATTAGAGTTCATTTCATGAAGAAAACAATACATGTGAGACAAGCAAACACATCTTCACCAAATGAAAGTGAATTAAGTGCTCAACTTAAGTTTAGAAAGAAGAATTTCAGGGAGGAAGAAAACTGAATTCATAAAGGTAAGAGAAAATCTTAATTAGTTAGCATGAAACCAATTGACAACATAAATTGTATATTAACAAATCCAAGAGTTGGTTCTCCATAAAACCAATAAAAACAATTATACCTTTGGCTATATTAATTATGGAGTTGGAAGCAAACTAAATGCATTTCAACATTAGAAAGGATTAAAAAATCATGTTTTTTGCACATAATACAGTAATAAATCTGAAAAATCTATAGCTACATGCACCAACACACTTGCATCTCACAAATATAATGTTAGGCAAAGGACTCCAGACAAAGAAAGGGCAAATATTGTATGTTTCCATTTTATAAGAACTTTAGTAACAGGCAAAACAATTAGTGGTTTTTATAACTAAGATGGTGGTTGCCTTCAGGGAGAATCATTATGTTTCACTGGTAGAGTGTTGTCTGTATCTCTATATGTGTGGGGGCAGTTCTTGAGACACTGGTAATATTCTCTGTCTTGACTGGCGGTTACATGGATGTGTTCAATTGACTTTAATTCAGCAAGTGACACTTTGATTTATATACTTTTCAATATATATGTTATATTTAAAATGTTTAAAACTGTAATCAAGAAGGGAAAACTTTTTAAGGACAAGTATATTTAGCCTAGAGAAAAATATCAAAATATTAATACTGTATATTGCTAATATTTACTGAGTACTTGGGGCTTCCCTGGTAGCTCAGATGGTAAAGTGTTGGCCTGCAATGCAGGAGACCTGGGTTCGATCCCTGGGTTGGGAAGATGCCCTGGAGAAGGAAATGGCAACCCACTCTAGTAGTCTTCCCTGGAGAATTCCATGGAAAGAGGAGCCTGGTAGGCTACAGTCCATGGGGTCGCAGAGTCGGACATGACTGAGCGACTTCACTTCACTTCACTTCACTGAGTACTTACTATGTGCACGATATTATACTAAGCATTGTAACATATTACCTCAAAGCAGACCTATGAGTCACCTAATTATTAACCCTATTTGTGGGTAAGGGAAATGATTCCTGGAATACTTAACTGCTAGAGGTCACAGAGTTTATTGTGATACACACAGTCAAAGGCTTTGGCATAGTCAATAAAGCAGAAATAGATGTTTTTCTGGAACTCTCTTGCTTTTTCCATGATCCAGCGGACACTGGCAATTTGATCTCTGGTTCCTCTGCCTTTTCTAAAACCAGCTTAAACATCTGGAAGTTCACGGTTCACATATTGCTGAAGCCTGGCTTGGAGATTTTTGAGCATTACTTTACTAGCGTGTGAGATGAGTGCAATTGTTTGGTAGCTTGAGGATTCTTTGGCATTGCCTTTCTTTGGGATTGGAATGAAAACTGACCTTTTCCAGTCCTGTGGCCACTGCTGAGTTTTCCAAATTTGCTGGCATATTGAGTGCAGCACTTTCACAGCATCATCTTTCAGGATTTGAAACAGCTCAACTGGAATTCCATCACTTCCACTAGCTTTGTTCATAGTGATGCTTCCTAAGGCCCACTTGACTTCACATTCCAGGATGTCTGGCTCTAGGTGAGTGATCACACCATCATGATTATCTTGGTCGTGAAGATCTTTTTTGTACAGTTCTGTGTATTCTTGCCACCTCTTCTTAATATCTTCTGCTTCTGTTAGGTCCATACCATTTCTGTCCTTGATCGAGCCCATCTTTACATGAAATGTTCCCTTGGTATATGCAGGTCAGGAAGCAACAGAACTGGACATGGAACAACAGACTGGTTCCAAATAAGAAAAGGAGTACGTCAAGGTTGTATATTGTCACCCTGCTTATTTAACTTACATGCAGAGTACATCATGAGAAACGCTGGGCTGGAAGAAGCACAGCTGGAATCAAGATTGCCAGGAGAAATATCAATAACCTCAAATATGCAGATGACACCACCCTATGGCAGAAAGTGAAGAGGAACTAAAAAGCCTCTTGATGAAAGTGAAAGAGGAGAGTGAAAAAGTTGGCTTAAAGCTCAACATTCAGAAAATGAAGATCATGGCATCCGGTCCCATCACTTCATGGGAAATAGATGGGGAAACAGTGGAAACAGTGTCAGACTTTATCTTTTTGGGCTCCAAAATCACTGCAGATGGTGACTGCAGCCATGAAAGTAAAAGACGCTTACTCCTTGGAAGGAAAGTTATGACCAACCTAGGGTCCGTCTAGTCAAGGCTATGGTTTTTCCAGTAGTCATGTATGGATGTGAAAGTTGGACTGTGAAGAAAGCTGAGCACTGAAGAATTGATGCTTTTGAAGTGTGGTGTTGGAGAAGACTCTTGAGAGTCGCTTGGACTGCAAGGAGATCCAACCAGTCCATTCTGAAGGAGATCAGTCCTGGGTGTCCTTTGGAAAGACTGATGCTGAAGCTGAAACTCCAGTACTTTGGCCACCTCATGTGAAGAGTTGACTCATTGGAAAAGACCCTGATGCTGGGAGGGATTGGAGGCAGGAGGAGAAGGGGATGACAGAGGATGAGATGGCTGGATGGCAACACCAACTCTATGGACATGAGTTTGAGTGAACTCCAGGAGTTGGTGATGGACAGGGAGGCCTGGCGTGCTGTGATTCATGGGGTCGCAAAGAGTTGGACACAACTGAGCAACTGAACTGAACTGAACTGAGAGGTCACACAGCTGAAAGGCCATGTTTTTAGACACTATTTTACAATGCTTCAGAATAACTCCAGTTCCCAAGAGACAAATAAGTTTATATTTATTGCATTCTGTGTAAATTGTTCTGGACTAGAAAAGGTCAGTTTTCACTCCAATCCCCAAGAAGGGTAATGCCAAAGAATGTTCAGACTACATCCAACTGCGGTCATTTTTCGTGTTAGCAAGGTTATGTTCAAATTCTTCAAGCTAGGCTTTGGCAGTAATTAAACAGAGAACTTATAGACGTACAAGTTGGCTTTTAAAGAGGAAGAGGAACCAGAAATCAAATGACCAACAATCGTTGGAACATAGAGAAAAAGGAAAGGAGTTTCAGAAAAACATCTACTTCTGCTTCATTCACTATGCTAAAGCCTTTGACTGGGTGGATCACAACTGTGGAAAATTCTTCAAGAGATAGAAATGCTAAGCCACCTTACCTGTCCTCTGAGAAACCTGAATGTAGGTCAAGAAGCAACTGTAAGAACCAGACATGGAACAACTGATTGGTTCAAAATTGGGAAAGGAGTATGACAAGGTTGTATATTGTTACCCTTCTTATTTAACCTCTGTGCAGAGTACATCATATGAAATGCCAGGCTGTTTGAACCACAAGCTGAAATTAAGAATGCTGGGAGAAATATCAACAACCTCAGATATGCAGATGGTATCACTCTAATGGCAGAAAGTGAAGAGGAAATAAAGAGCCTCTTGATGAGGGTGAGAAAGAATGAAAAAGCTGGCTTGAAAATCAATATTCAAAAAATTAAGATCATGGCATCCAGTCCCATCACTTCACAGCAAATAGAAGAGGATAAAAGTGGAAACAGTGACAGATTTTATCTTCTTGGGCTCCAAAATCACTGTGGATGATGACTACAGCCATGAAATTAAAAGAGGCTTGCTTCTTAGAAGGAAAGCTATGACGAACCTAGACAGCATATTAAAAAGGTGACAAAGGAGCCTATGGTGAAAGCTATGGATTTTCCAGTAGTGATGTATGGATATGAGAGTTGGACTATAAAGAAAGCTGAATGTCGAAGAACTGATGCTTTTGAAGAAGACAAGTGTTGGAGAAGACACAGCAAGGAGACCAAGAATGACTGTTACTGAAGCTGAAGCTGAAACTGTAATACTTTGGCTACCTGATGCAAAGAGCCAACTCATTGCAAAAGACCCTGATGCTGGGAAAGATTGAAGGCAAAAGGAGATGGTTAGATAGCATCACTGACTCAATGGACATGAATCTGAGCAAACTTGAGGAGATAGTGGAGGATAGAGGAGCTGGCATGCTGCAGTCGTGAGGTCACAAAGAGTTAGACATGACTTAGTGACTGAATGCGGAGAAAGCAATGGCAAGCCACTCCAGTACTCTAGCCTAGAAAATCTCATGGACGGAGGAGCTTAGTAGGCTTCAGTCCATGGGATCGCTACTAGTCGGACACGACTGAGCAACTTACCTTTCACTTTTTTCTTTCACGCATTGGAGAAGGAAATGGCAACCCACTCCAGTGTTCTCGTCTGGAGAATCCCAGGGACGGCGGACCCTGGTGGGTTCTATGGGGTCACACAGAGTCGGACACGACTGAATAGACTTAGCAGCAGCAGCAGCAGTAACTGAACGACAGCAATGAAACTTTCCAAACTTCTGGATTTCACAAACCATGAAAGCTGAGGGGGAAACTTAGAGATACCAATATGGAATTACCAGCTTTTAATCTATTCTATTAGAAACATTTTTTATTACCACTAACATCACAATAATTTTGTAAAAAATAAAAATACTAATGCAGAACATGAGAGGTACATAATCTCAGAATTAAGAACCATCCTTTGAATTAAATGAAGTTAGGTTTTCAAACATATTACATTTTCCTTATTTTTCTCGTTATGCCAGGACTTGTGAGAATTTTTCTCTGGATCAGCATTTGGGATACACTGTTGTCTATTGGAGCTGAGTTAGGGAAATATCCCAGTATGTTTTGATGATAATATAATCTTCAAATCCTAGTCCGAGAAAGTCAAAATAGACTAATATAACCAAAGAAAGAAGACATAAAAGTTTTAAATGAATGATTAAGCAGACAGAATCCAGACATATGTTAAAGTAATAATAAATATTTATTTCAGGAATTTCACGATTTTCAATTTTTTATTAAAGTAAAAAACCATAAAAAATAGAAGTTACCACTCACTAAACACTGAAAATTCTTGCCAAAACAATACAAAAAGAAATAAATATTGTCAAACATGCATTTTTTTACACTGGAATTGAGTGTATTTCAGAATTTACAAATTTTATTTGAGAAAAGTTCAGTTCAGTTCAGTCCCTCAGTCATGTCTGACTCTTTGTGACCCCATGAATTGAAGCATGCCAGGCTTTCCTGTCCATCACCAACTCCCAGAGTTCACCCAAACTCATGATCATCGAGTCGGTGATGCCATCCAGCCATCTCTTCCTCTGTCATCCCCTTCTCCTCCTGCCCCCAATCCCTCCCAGCATCAGGGACTTTCCAATGAGTCAACTCTTCACATGAGGTGGCCAAAGTACTGGAGTTTCAGCTTTAGCATCGGTCCTTCCAAAGGACACCCAGGACTGATCTCCTTCAGAATGGACTGGTTGGATCTCCTTGCAGTCCAAGGGACTCTCAAGAGTCTCCTCCAACACCACAGTTCAAAAGCATCAATTCTTCAGCACTCAGTTTTCTTTACAGTCCAACTCTCACGTCCATACATGACTACTGGAAAAACCATAGCCTTGACTAGACAGTACTTTGTTGGCAAAGTAATATCTCTGCTTTTCAATACACTATCTAGGTTGGTCATAACTTTCCTTCCAAGGAGTAAGCGTCTTTTACTTTCATGGCTGCAGTTACCATCTGCAGTGATTTTGGAGCCCCCAAAATAAAGTCTGACACTGTTTCCACTGTTTCCCCATCTATTTCCCATGAAGTGATGGGACCAGATGCCATGATCTTCGTTTTCTGAATGTTGAGCTTTAAGCCAACTTTTTCACTCTCCTCTTTCACTTTCATCTAGAGGCCTTTTAGTTCCTCTTCACTTTCTGCCATAAGGGTGGTGTCATCTGCATATCTGAGGTTATTGATATTTCTCCTGGCAATCTTGATTCCAGCTGTGCTTCTTCTAGCCCAGCATTTCTCGTGATGTACTCTGCATGTAAGTTAAATAAGCAGGGTGACAATATACAGCGTTGACGTACTCCTTTTCCTATTTGGAACCAGTCTGTTGTTCCATGTCCATTTCTAACTGTTGCTTCCTGACCTGCATACAGGTTTCTTGAGAGGCAGATCACGTGGTCTGGTATTCCCATCTCTCAGAATTTTCCACAGTTTATTGTGACCCACACAGTCAACGGCTTTGCATAGTCAACAAAGCAGAAATAGATGTTTTTTTGGACCTCTCTTGCTTTTTCCATGATCCAGCAGATGTTGGCAATTTGGTCTCTGGTTCCTCTGCCTTTCCTAAAACCAGCTTGAACATCTGGAAGTTCATGGTTCATGTATTGCTGAAGCCTGGCTTGGAGAATTTTGAGCATTATTTAACTAGCATGTGAGATGAGTGCAATAGTGTGGTAGTTTGAGCATTCTTTGGCTTTGCGTTTCTTTGGGATTGGAATGAAAACTGACCTTTTCCAGTCCTGTGGCCACTGCTGAGTTTTCCAAATTTGCTGGTATATTGAGTGCAGCACTTTTACAGCATCATTTTTCAGGATTTGAAATAGCTCAACTGGAATTCCATCACCTCCACTAGCTTTGTTCGTAGTGATGCTTCCTGAGGCCCACTTGACTTCACATTCCAGGATGTCTGGTTCTAGGTGAGTGATCACACCATCGTGATTATCTGGGTCATGAAGATCTTTTTTGTACAGTTCTTCTGTGTATTCTTGCCACCTCTTTTTAATATCTTCTGCTTCTGTTAGGTTCATATCATTTCTGTCCTTTATCGAACCAATCTTTGCATGAAATGTTCCCTTGGTATCTCTAATTTTCTTGAAAAGATCTCTAGTCTTTCCCATTCTGTTGTTTTCCTCTATTTCTTTGCACTGATCGCTGAGGAAGGCTTTCTTATCTCTCCTTGCTATTCTTTGGAACTCTGCACTCAGATGCTTATATCTTTCCTTACCTTTTCACAGCTATTTGTAAGACCTCCCCCAGACAGCCATTTTGCTTTTTTGCATTTCTTTCCTATGGGGATGGTCTTGATCCCTGTCTCCTGTACAATGTCACGAACCTCAGTCCACAGTTCACTTTGTCTATCAGATCTAGTCCCTTAAATATATTTCTCACTTCCACTGTATAATCATAAGGGATTTGATTTAGGTCATACCTGAATGGTCTAGTGGTTTTCCCTACTTTCTTCAATTTAAGTCTGAATTTGGCAATAAGGAGTTCATGAACTGAGCCACAGTCAGCTCCCTGTCTTGTTTTTGCTGACTGTATAGAGCTTCTCCATCTTTGGCTGCAAAGAATATAATCCATCTGATTTTGGTGTTGGCCATCTGGTCATGTCCATGTGTAGAGTCTTCTCTTATGGTGTTGGAAGAGGGTGTTTGCTATGACCAGTGTGTTCTCTTGGCAAAAGTGTATTAGCCTTTGCCCTGCTTCATTCAGTATTCCAAGGCCAAATTTGCCTGTTATTCCAGGTATCTCTTGACTTCCTACTTTTGCATTCCAGGCCTTTATAATGAAAAAGACATCCTTGGGGGGTATTAGTTCTAAAAGGTCTTGTAGGTCTTCATAGAACTGTTCAACTTCAGCTTCTTCAGCATTACTTGTTGGGGCATAGACTTGGATTACTGTGATATTGAATGGTTTGCCTTGGAAATGAACAGAGATCATTCTGTCGTTTTTGAGATTGCATCCAGGTACTGCATTTCAGACTCTTTTGTTGACCATAATGGCTACTCCATTTCTTCTAAGGGATTCCTGCCCACAGTAGTAGATATAATGGTCATCTGAGTTAAATTCACCCATTCCAGTCCATTTTAATTCGCTGATTCCTAGAACGTCGATGTTCACTCTTGCCATCTCCTGTTTGACCACTTCCAATTTGCCTTGATTCATGGACCTAACATTCCAGGTTCCTATGCAATATTGCTCTTTTTTTTTTTTTTTTTTACTTTACAATACTGTATTGGTTTTGCCATACATTGACATGAATCCACCACGGGTGTACATGCGTTCTCAAACATGAAACCCCCTCCCACCTCCCTCCCCATAACATCTCTCTGGGTCATCACCGTGCACCAGCCCCAAGCATGCTGTATCCTGCGTCAGACATAGACTGGTGATTCAATTCTTACATGATAGTATACATGTTACAATGCCATTCTCCCAAATCATCCCACCCTCTCCCTCTCCCTCTGAGTCCAAAAGTCCGTTATACACATCTGTGTCTTTTTTGCTGTCTTGCATACAGGGTTGTAATTGCCATCTTTCTAAATTCCATATATATGTGTTAGTATACTGTATTGGTGTTTTTCTTTCTGGCTTACTTCACTCTGTATAATCGGCTCCAGTTTCACCCATCTCATCAGAACTGATTCAAATGTATTCTTTTTAATGGCTGAGTTATACTCCATTGTGTATATGTAACACAGCTTTCTTATCCATTCATCTGTTGATGGACTTCTAGGTTGTTTCCATGTCCTGGCTATTATAAACAGTGCTGCGATGAACATTGGGATACATGTGTCTCTTTCTATTCTGGTTTCCTCGGTGTGTATGCCCAGCAGTGGGATTGCTGGGTCATAAGGTAGTTCTATTTGCAATTTTTTAAGGAATCTCCACAATGCATACTTTTTGTATCTCCAAAGTGGCTGTACTAGTTTGCTTTCCCACCAACAGTGTAAGAGGGTTCCCTTTTATCCACACCCTCTCCAGCATTTATTGCTTGCAGATTTTTGGATCGCAGACATTCTGACTGGTGTGAAGTGGTACCTCATTGTGGTTTTGATTTGCATTTCTCTGATAATGAGTGATGTTGAGCATCTTTTCATGTGTTTGTTAGCCATCCGTATGTCTTCTTTGGAGAAATGTCTATTTAGTTCTTTGGCCCATTTTTTGATTGGGTCGTTTATTTTTCTGGAATTGAGCTGCATAAGTTGCTTGTATATTTTTGAGATTAGTTGTTTGTCAGTTGCTTCATTTGCTAATATTTTCTCCCATTCAGAAGGCTGTCTTTTCACTTTGCTTATATTTTCCTTTGTTGTGCAGAAGCTTTTAATTTTAATTAGGTCCCATTTGTTTATTTTTGCTTTTATTTCCAGTATTCTGGGAGGTGGATCATAGAGGATTCTGCTGTGATTTATGTCTGAGAGTGTTTTGCCTATATTCTCCTCTAGGAGTTTTATAGTTTCTGGTCTTACATTTAGATCTTTAATCTATTTTGAGTTTATTTTGACCAGTTTTCCCAGCACCACTTGTTAAAGAGATTGTCTTTACTCCATTGTATATTCTTGCCTCCTTTGTCAAAGATAAGGTGTCCATATGTGTGTGGATTTATCTCTGGGCTTCCTATTTTGTTCCATTTATCTATATTTCTGTCTTTGTGCCAGTACCATACTGTCTTGATGACTGTGGCTTTGTAGTAGAGCCTGAAGTCAGGCAAGTTGATTCCTCCAGTTCCATTCTTCTTTCTCAAGATTGCTTTGGCAATTCGAGGTTTTTTGTATTTCCATACAAATCTTGAAATTATTTGTTCTAGTTCTGTGAAAAATATTGCTGGTAGCTTGATAGGGATTGCATTGAATTTGTAAATTGCTTTGGGTAGTATACTCATTTTCACTCTATTGATTCTTCCGATCCATGAACATGGTATATTTCTCCATCCATTAGCGTCCTCTTTGATTTCTTTCATCAGTGTTTTATAGTTTTCTATATATAGGTCTTTAGTTTCTTTAGGTAGATATATCCCTAAGTATTTTATTCTTTTTGTTGCAATGGTGAATGGAATTGTTTCCTTAATTTCTTTTTCTACTTTCTCATTATTAGTGTATAGGAATGCAAGGGATTTCTGTGTGTTGATTTTATATCCTGCTACTTTACTATATTCATTGATTAGCTCTAGTAATTTTCTGGTGGCGTCTTTAGGGTTTTCCATGTAGAGGATCATGTCATCTGCAAACAGTGAAAGTTTTACTTCTTCTTTTCTAATTTGGATTCCTTTTATTTCTTTTTCTGCTCTGATTGCTGTGGCCCAAACTTCCAAAACTATGTTGAATAGTAGCGGTGAAAGTGGGCACCCTTGTCTTGTTCCTGACTTTAGGGAAAATGCTTTCAATTTTTCCCCATTGAGGAGAATGTTTGCTGTGGGTTTGTCATATATAGCTTTTATTATGTTGAGGTATGTTCCTTCTATTCCTGCTTTCTGGAGAGTTTTTATTATAAATGGATGTTGAATTTTGTCAAAGGCTTTCTCTGCATCTATTGAGATAATCATATGGCTTTTATTTTTCAATTTGTTAATGTGGTGTATTACATTGATTGATTTGTGGATATTGAAGAATCCTTGCATCCCTGGGATAAAGCCCACTTGGTCATGGTGTATGATCTTTTTAATGTGTTGTTGGATTCTGATTGCTAGAATTTTGTTGAGGATTTTTGCATCTATGTTCATCAGTGATATTGGCCTGTAGTTTTCTTTTTTTGTAGTATCTTTGTCAGGTTTTGGTATTAGGTGATGGTGGCCTCATAGAATGAGTTTGGAAGTTTACCTTCCTCTGCAATTTTCTGGAAGAGTTTCAGTAGGATAGGTGTTAGCTCTTCTTGAAATTTTTGGTACAATTCAGCTGTGAAGCCGTCTGGACCTGGGCTTTTGTTTGCTGGAAGATTTCTGATTACAGTTTCAAT
Source organism: Capra hircus (assembly GCF_001704415.2). Taxonomy (NCBI): domain Eukaryota; kingdom Metazoa; phylum Chordata; class Mammalia; order Artiodactyla; family Bovidae; genus Capra; species Capra hircus. The sequence continues at coordinate 33,111,792 of NC_030812.1, forward strand.
TTCCATGCTTATGATGGGTCTGTTAAGATTTTCTATTTCTTCCTGGTTCAGTTTTGGAAAGTTGTACTTTTCTAAGAATTTGTCCATTTCTTCCACGTTGTCCATTTTATTGGCATATAATTGCTGATAGTAGTCTCTTATGATCCTTTGTATTTCTGTGTTGTCTGTTGTGATCTCTCCATTTTCATTTCTAATTTTATTGATTTGATTTTTCTCTCTTTGCTTCTTGATGAGTCTGGCTAATGGTTTGTCGATTTTATTTATCCTTTCAAAGAACCAGCTTTTGGCTTTGTTGATTTTTGCTATGGTCTCTTTTGTTTCTTTTGCATTTATTTCTGCCCTAATTTTTAAGATTTCTTTCCTTCTACTAACTCTGGGATTCTCTGATTCTTCCTTTTCTAGTTGCTTTAGGTGTAGAATTAGGTTATTTATTTGACTTTTTTCTTGTTTGTTGAGGTATGCCTGTATTGCTATGAACTTTCCTCTTAGCACTGCTTTTATAGTGTCCCACAGGTTTTGGGTTGTTGTGTTTTCATTTTCATTAGTTTCTATGCATATTTTGATTTCTTTTTTGATTTCTTCTGTGATTTGTTGGTTATTCAGAAGTGTGTTGTTCAACCTCCATATGTTGGAATTTTTAATAGTTTTCCTCCTGTAATTGAGATCTAATCTTAATGCATTATGGTCAGAAAAGATGCTTGGAATGATTTCGATTTTTTTGAATTTATCAAGTTTAGATTTATGGCCCAGGATGTCATCTATCCTGGAGAATGTTCCATGAGCACTTGAGAAAAAGGTGAAATTCATTGTTTTGGGGTGAAATGTCCTATAGATATCAATTAGGTCTAACTGGTCTAATGTATCATTTAAAGTTTGCGTTTCTTTGTTAATTTTCTGTTTAGTTGATCTGTCCATAGGTGTGAGTGGGATATTAAAGCAATATTGCTCTTTACAGCATTGGGCCTTGCTTCTATCACCAGTCACATCCACAGCTGGGTATTGTTTTTGCTTTGGCTCCATCCCTTCATTCTTTCCGGAGTTATTTCTCCACTGATCTCCAGTAGCATATTGGGCACCTACCGACCTGGGGAGTTCCTCTTTCAGTATCCTATCATTTTGCCTTTTCATACTGTTCAGGGGTTCTCAAGCAAGAATACTGAAGTGGTTTGCCATTCCCTTCTCCAGTGGACCACATTCTGTCAGACCTCTCCACCATGACCCGCCCGTCTTGGGTGGCCCCACATGGCATGGCTTAGTTTCTTTGAGTTAGACAAGGCTGTTGTCTGTGTGATTAGATTGACTAGTTTTCTGTGATTATGGTTTGTGTGTCTGCCCTCTGACGCCCTCTAGCAACACCTACCGTCTTACTTGGGTTTCTCTTACCTTGAATGTGGGGTATCTCTTCACGGCTGCTCCAGCAAAGGGCAGCCGCTGCTCTTTATCTTGGACGAGGGGTATCTTCTCATGGCTGCCCCTCCTGACCTTGAACGTGGAGTAGCTCCTCTCGGCCCTCCTGCGCCTGCACAGCCACCACTCCTTGGACGTGGGGTTGCTCCTCCCGGACACTGCCCCTGCAGTTAAATATAATATATTATGTAATAATAAAAACTGACACATATTTCTGTAATTAATGATATTTCTACATTAAAATGTGTAAATGTTAACAGAATGGAAACATAAAAACTGTCTTACAGCCATCCAAATTAGATTTTAGTCCCTAAACTTATAAAACTGAATTAAAGAGAAGATATTGTGAACTATGAATAAAGGAGAGACCAAATTATGATACCAGTAGATTCTCTGCCTACAAAACGCTAGAGAATTAACTCAAAAATTATAATAGGAATTCATCAAGGTAATCCCTTATTAAAGAAAAGTGCTGTTTAAACACCAACAAAACTCAGAAAACATAATGGAAAAGATGGTTTTCTTAACAGAATGAAGATCTTGCATAGCAAGTGACTTAACAGAAGTGTATGATAATTTTATTGCAGTGAACTTCAAATTTTTACTTGAAAGAAAAATGGAGTAAACTAAAAATAATCATAAATAAATCCAATTTAACTTGATGGGAAGATATTATTTTGTAGAGTTGTTGATGCTTCCAGATTAAAGTTACTAATATGTTAAAAATAATGTATAAAATAAATGTATAAAATTCATGATATCGCCTCAATTTCCTAAGAATGGATGTTTTGAAATTTGGTAAAAAAAAATTACCAAACTTCAACTAGAAAATAAACAAGAATAAATAAATGGAGGGACTTCCATTATCTTATAATGTTAGCTCATTAGAATATACACAGCTGTTCCTGTGTGCGTGCTTAGTTGTGTATGACTCTGTGTGATACCATGAACTTGCCATGAGCCTGCCAGGCTCCTCTGTCCATGGAATTTTCCAGGCAAGAATACTGGTGCACATTTCCATTTTTCTCCTCCAAGGGATCTTCCAGACCCAGGGATCAAGCCCACATCTCTTGTATCTCCTGCACTGGCAGGAGATTCTTTACCACCATGCCACCTGGGAAGCCCAAAATATATACACTGCATACTATAATGATAAAAACAATGGTAATGATGTTGAAATAAAACAACAAAAATATATGTTCCTTTGTGTAGCTTTGATAGAGTCACTGCAGTATTCTCATGTCACAACTATCTAGTGAGCCACAGCTAAGACCTGGTGCAGCCAAATAAAGATGTGTGTGTGTGTGTGTGTGTGTGTGTGTATATACATTTTTAAAAATCCACTGCACATATTGGGATAAACTTGAGAATGGCTTTTATTTTGTGACTTTTGCCAAAAATGTTTTGTTGTACATACTTTAGTTACTGACTACAAGTTAGTTTCTTCAACTTATAGTTAACTTTAGCTTAACTCAAATACTGTCGCCATTCACCAAGTTTTTCTTTTTATTCTTTACCTAGAGAAATTGTTAATTTTATAATATTTTCAGAAAATATTTGAGCTGATATCTAGACAGAAAAATGGTAAACATGTAATTTTGTTGCACTTTCATTCTGGACATGTACGTCTACAGGTTTGCTGGTAATAGCAAAACATACAGAAAAGAAAATATTTCCCTATACAAGATCTGATTTGTGTTATATAGTTCCTTCCAGAGTAAGAAATAAGGGTGTTGTCCATTCCAGGTTTTGGAAAAATCAGTTAGACCTAAGGTCAGTCCCATTTGCCTACACTGAGGCCTCAGGTAACTGCTGCATTTGTCAATGATTAAACCTCAGTTGTAGGTAATGTTTGTTATCTGTTTTCATTCTACCTTTTAAGGATTTCTCTCTTGGTAAAAATCACAATAGAACTACTAGAACTTCATTATTTTGTGTTGCAGACTGGCAAACCTCCATTTTCATCCTTGTTTCAAATACTAAAAATTAGAATAGCTCACAGTGAAATGGGACATTGGCAAGGCTTTTAAGAATTTCACATATCCTTTGAGATCCCAAGTTCTATGCCCAACATTTTGCTACAAGCAAGGTTAAACTGCTGCAGACTGACCTACCAGGAAGCAGACAGCATCTCTAGACCCTTTTGTGCAGTCTTTCACTGTGAAGACGGTCCAGCAATCCCCACAACTTCCAGAACAGTACATAAACAAATTTCCATCTGTGCTACAAAACCTTCTTTGTATAATGAAAATAAATGACATCATTCAAAAGAAATTAAAAAATTGTCTGTGAAGCAAAATGACTTAGGGTTTGTTTGAAATTAAAATTTAAAATATCCTGATAATTTAGGGCAATGGAGTGATCTAATAAAAGGAACTGAATGAAGATAAATTCTGGAAAGGGTAAATAAAAATTGGACTAGTACATAATAAGGTACTAGTAGCTGTGTTTTATAAGCAGTAACATGGGCAAAATAGCAGGGCTTGAGTCAGCAGTAACCTCAGGATGAGTCAACAGCGACATTACCTTACACTCAGTTGCAGGCATATGGTGTGACCTCACTGAGAAAACTTGGGCCCTAGATGTCCCTAGTGAAAGGGATAGAAGCCAACTCAAATGTGTGAAGAGGAAATTAAGCAGGGTTTGGAAATTTAACCTCAAAGTATATCATATGAAAATAAAAATAGGTAAAAATGAATTGAGTACAGAAGTCCAGATGGGAACACAAATATTATCTTCCAATACTTGGTAGGTTCAATTCTACATGCTTCAGGGGTGGAAAAGGAGACTGATGATGACTCAGTACAAGGAAAAACTTCATCATTTTCAAAACAGCCTTGGGAGTTTCATATCGCCTAAAAAGCACAAGCATGGTGAGTGGTGGTGGGGAGATGGACCACCCGACAAGGTTTCTGTAGGAATAAACAGTGAGTTTGGACTAAATGACCTTTAGTCATTTAGATCTCTCTCAATCTGACTTCTGTGATTCCTTTCTCTAAAACAAGTATTTAAATGCAGCCAAACATGAGGGCACACTTGCCATCTTAACTCCATGGTGCTTGTTTAGTCACTAAGTCATGTCTGACTCTTTACCCCATCGACTGTAGCCCACCAGGCTCCTCTGTCCATGGGGTTCCCCAGTCAAGAATACTGGAGTGGGTTGTCATTTCCTTTGCCAGGGGAACTTCCTGACCCAGGAATCAAACCCACATCTCCTGCACTGGCAGGCGGATTCTTTACCCCTGAGCCACTATTTCAATTAATGGAAATTCTCCATTCATCATGGTGAGTCATGGAGAGAAAGCTAACCAGCAGTGAAGCCAGACAGGGTTCAAATATTGGCTCTGCAACTTGGTGACTGAGTGGATTAACTGTTAAGCTCTGAGAGCCTCAGTTTCCTATAGAATGGGACTAAGACAAACACCCGGTAGGCAGTGTATCTGAGAAGTCTAACTCCAGAAAGATTCTCAATTCACAGCAGTTATTACTATCATCACTGCAGAGAATATCTGAAAAACAATAGTCCAGTTACAATAAAGCAAAACTGAACTCAGCACAACTTGATGAATTTTATTGCTTCAAGTGAAAGAAAAATACTGACTGAATCTGGCAAGGAATGAAAGGAAGAAAATACTAATCTCGACTTTGAGGGCGAGTGAATCCATGAAGCATACAGATTCACAGACATTGAAAACAGACTTGGGTTGAAAACAGACAAGGGTTAGGGAGGGATCGATTGGGAGTTTGGGACTAGCAGGGGGCTTCCCAGGTGCCACAGTGGTAAAGAATCAGCTTGCCAATGCAGGAGATGCCAGAGACTTGGGTTTGATCCCTGGGTCAGGAAGATCGCCTGGGGAAGGAAATGGCAACTCATTCCAGTATTCTTGCTGGGAAAATTCCATGGGCAGTGCAGCCTGCTCGCACAGAGTCAGGCACAAACTGAGCACACACATACACAAATGCATGCTATTATAAATAGAGGGGATACACAACAAAATCCTGTATGAAACAGGGAGCTGTATTCAATATCCTGTGATAAGCCATAATGGAAAAGAATATACATAAAATTCAGTTATATTTGTGTAGCTGAACTGCTTCACTGTACAGCAAAGTTAATAAAACAATGTAAATTAGTTATACTTCAATTACAAAAACCTCATTCAACTTTAAAGAAGTGTATCAAACTTCTTTCTTCACAAGTGTAGAATCCTTCAAACTTTTGCAGCTTTCCAGATTGCTCAAACACCTGTTTGCTCAATCCCACAGAGGAGGGTGTAAAGTGATAACCTCTGGCTAGAGGCAAACATAGCTCAGTAGTGATGCACAGAAGCAAAAGGGATGAGAAGGTTAAGAGATGACAGCCAGTCTCAGAGAGCAGCTTCTTTTTCCATTCATTTAAATCCCAAGTACCGGGTGCATGATTTCTCAGAAGAAGACACATTTTCTCCTCTCTAAATATTATTCTTTTAAAAGTATGAAGTTCCTGATGAAGAAACGCTTTTTAAAAATCTAAATGATACTATTTCTCCTTCAGACAGATAAGGGAAGTGTGTGAGCATGTTTCATATTACTTCGTGTTTACCAGACTCTGGTTGAAAGTGTGAATCGTGGTAATACTATAAATACAGAGATTTCCTAAAAATTTCCAAGATCGGTTCTTTAGGTTCGACTGCAAATGCGTAGAGCTATGTGAGAGAGTGGGCACACCTATGAGCTGTACCTTAAAGAGATCAGGATTCTAGTCCAGGCTTGGCTTGGGAGTCATCCTTTTCAAACACAAATAAATTGTGTCAATTCGCTACTCAAAATCCTCCAAGGCCTAAAAGCCCAGCGTCATTACTACATTTATCAGGCCCTCGGTGATGTGTCTTCTCCCCTCGCTGCCCTCAGATCACATTCCCTGCCACCCTTCCCTCCATCCCTCCATCTATCCATTCTGGACACATTGACCTTTGAGTGGATCCACCTCAGGGCCTTTGTGCTTGCTATTCTATCTGCCTAGAATGCTCTTTCCCCATATAGCCACGTAATTCACTCTCTCATCTGATTCAGGACTCTGCTTAACTATCACCTTCACTGAACATTTTACGTAAAAGAGCACTCATCTTCATCACCCTTTATCTCTTATCTTGTTTAACATGCTTTCTTAACACTTGACCTACTAAATATTTGTTTGGTGTTCATCGAATCTCCCCCTTTCCATTGGGCTTCCCTGATGACTCCTGCAATGCAGGAAACTTGAGTTCGATCCCTGGCTTGGAAAGATTCCCCTGGTGAAGGAAGGGGCAACCCACTCCAGTATTCTTGCCTGTGAGATCCCATGGACAGAGGAGCCTGGGGGGCTACAGTCCATGGGGTCTCAGAAGAGTCAGACACGACCTAGCGAATAATCAACAACAACAACAACAACAACTCCTTCCCATTAGAATATAAATCCATGAAAGCAGTGACCACATCTGTCTGGCTCAGTGCTGTAACCCCACCATGTAGAACAGTACCTAGCACATGCTAGGGATACAATAAACACCTGGAGAATGAATGAATTAAAAGATGACCTTGGGCAAGACTCACAGTCCCACTTGTGTTCTGTTCTGTAAAATGAGGAGGTTGGATCAGAAAGTCTTTATTATTCTAGGAGGTGGATAATTAACATTTTCTGATCCAACCTCATTTTACAGTTTGGAACAATATTTTAAAAAGCAATATTTAACTTCTCTTCCTGTTTTAATACTCCATAATTCTTTACTTTCTTAGCTTAGTGTTCTCAATCATTATATTAGTAAAAGGAAAGAAAAAAACATCTAAGGAACAATATGCATCTTGGAGCCCAAAAGTTTTAAGCAAATATGAACTTTTCCATCATTAGTACTTAAAGCATTGCTCACTGGAAAAACAGATCCATTCCCATTCAGTCTGTTAAATGTATCGCTCCGAAGACATCATCATAAATATCTAGATACCAACCTTTTTCTGGAAAAGAGATCTTTTCTTTTCTGAAAAAAAGAATTTTTCCACTTCCTTGTGGCAACTCTTTGATATCCAAATCTATCATCACAAACCATCTTCATTTTGGAAGACTCCACAGTTTGGAGTGTGTCCTATTCAGTTCAGTTGCTATAATAAAAATACCACGGGCTGGTGGTTCATAAACTGCTGCTGCTGCTGCTTCTAAGTTGCTTCAGTCATGTCCGACTCTGTGCGACCCCATAGACAGCAGCTCACCAGGCTCCCCTGTCCCTGGGATTCTCCAGGCAAGAACACTGGAGTGGGTTGCCATTTCCTTCTCCAATGCATGAAAGTGAAAAGTGAAAGTGAAGTTGCTCAGTCGTGTCCGACTCTTCACGACCCCATGGACTGCAGCCCACCAGGTTCCTCTGTCCATGGGGTTTTCCAGGCAAGAGTACTGGAGTGGGGTGCTATCGCCTTCTCCGGGTTCATAAACTACAGAAGTTTATTTCTCACAGTTCCAGAGACTGGGTCAAAGCACTGGCAGATTTGGTGTCTGGCAAGAGAGCCCACTTGCTGGTTCAGGGACAGCCACCTTCTTACTGTGTTCTTTGGAAAAAGGGGCAAGGGAGCTCCCTGGTCTCTTTTATAAGGGCGTTTACCTCCCAAAGGCTCCCCTTCCTAACACCATAACATGAGTTTTTGTATTTCAACATTTGTGTTTTGAGGGGACACAGACGTTCAGTCTATACAAAGTGGAAGAAGGGACAACTAATTCTTTTAATATCACAAAAAAATATTATCACTTGGCTGCTTGAAATATGTGCTAATGCGCATCCTTATATTCTGAGACAGCCAGTTTGAAGTGGGGGGTCTTAAAATGATGGACCAATCAGATTGTGCTCAGCCTGCAGAACCTGCTTGGCACTGGGTCATCACGGTCATTTTTTGCCTGTATTTACCACAGATTATCCTTTCCATAATATGCTGAATGACTTTAAAGATTGTCTTCCACAAATGTTTAGGAGATGACAAAACTGAGGATCAACTAGAATACAAAATTTGACCAGGAGTGTTTTCCTTCTTGTACAAAGCTGTACTCTGGGGCTTAGAGCAGAGTGGAACATAAAACATAAATTTTTTATTGAGTGGATGGTGAGTGGTGAAGCTAGGATTTAAACGCAGGCGTATCTGGGTTCAAAGCCAGCTGTATTTTCACTCTACCCTGTGGCCTTTCAGAGCTCACATGTCAGGAAAGTTGGGGGCACCTGAAGTGCAGCAGGATAAATGGAGGCTCCTCACCCCATTGCTTCCATAACTCATCTGTAGCCAGGAAATGTCTATCTTCTTAGAATCATGAAAAGGTATGGTACAGTGAAAAATGAAACAAACAAACAAATCAAATACATCAGGAATGCTGTTTCAGATTCTGCATCTGTTCTGACAACGTATCACTTAGGCTCCCTGAACCTGTTTTCTTGCCTAGATAATGGTATAATTGGGGCAGCCCTGGTGGCTCAGACAGTAAAGAATCTGTCTGCCACACAGAAGACTCGAATTCTATCCCTGGGTCAGGAAGATCCCTTGGAGAAAGGAATTGCTACCCATTCTAGTATTCTTGCCTGGAGAATTCCATGGACAGGGGAGCCTAACAAGCTACAATCCATGTAGTTGCAAAGAGTCGGACACGACTGAGTGACTAACACACACACAATGGTATAATTAGTCTGTTTCTCATAGACTTACTGAAAGGACATATACCTGGCACTTAGTAGGCCTTCAGATTTTATATCCATTATAAAACAAGATGAAAAGGCCATGATCTCTACAGGTCTCACAGTCAGTTTGCTGTGGAAGCTTATTCATTCACGAGACCAAGTTGCCACTAGAGGACACTGAACTAGCAGGAAATTCAAGAACTAAACTGGAGACTAAAACCAGTGTTTGTGCTAGTAGCTTCTCCCTACTGGACGGATTGTTGAACTGCATTTGTTGCCATAGTGTTCCCTTCTGTGGGGGAGCCTTGGTGAGAGAGCAGACGCCCTTTGAGGATTACTAAGCAGTCCAAGGCTGTAAGGAAAGAATTTTATTTCAGAGCTGTGGTTAGGTGGCAGCATCAATATTTACAAGTGTGTCTCCTTATCATTGCAATGGCCACGGAACAATAACTGTCTCCCTGTGAATTTTCTAATGAGATTGAGTTCTAGGCTTTAATCAGGATAAGCAGAGAGCTCTCTGTGTTTTCGCTAATACTCTGAGATGGAAACTTCTGGCAACCTCACTGTTTAAGTTTAGCAGGAAAATGCAAGTTATATTTGCCTTGCTCGTGTAAAAGATATTTATGTACCTATGTCATATAAATGCCTGTCCCCTGTTCCTTTCCTGACCCTTGTACAAAGGAAGATGAAATCTCTTAGAGAAACCCAGGCAGGCATTACCAGGAAAGGAAGTAAAAAATAAGAACTTGAAGCTACTCCTTCATATGTCCTTAATACAAAGCAGAAGTATTTCATACTCCCTCCACCCTCAATACTGTTCATACAATTTTCTATTTTGGATTGCAAAATCCTTAGCAGCAAAAATGAGATTCTATGGTCTAACACTTAATTCAATAACAACCCCTTTCCAAAGGCTGATCTTCATTAGCATATAATTTTTTACACATACTGAACATTTTTGAGAGTATAGCAGATATTAATGATGACAGACAGCAGGCATAAATTGATGAGCTTGTGATCACATTGTGTCTGTGTTTAGAAATCCATCTAAAAATTTTACTTTCTTAATATTTTGCCTTTAAAAAGTCTCCTTAGAAAACTTCTTTAGGTAAACAATGTTTCAAGACTGCCTTGGCCCCCAGGGCAAGTTAGTATCTGCCTCCTTAGCTGGACAGACTGTCTTCTCTCTCACCCTATTCCTCTCTCTCTATTCCTCCCCTCTGCTCTGTTAACCCCATGAGCCCTTTCTTTAAGGAGGGTCCCTCTGGTGTGCTCAGCTGTGTCGGACTCTTTGGACCCCATGAACTGTAGCCCACCAGGCTCCTCCGTCCATGGGATTCTCCAGGCAAGAATACTGGAGTGGGTTACCATTTCCTTCTCCAGGGGATCTTCCCAACCCAAGGATCGAACCCACATCTCTTGAGTCTCCTGCATTGCAGGCAGGTTCTTCACCATAGCACCACTTGGGAAGCATTTCTTCTAAAGACTTCTTCCTCTGACACCTCTGAGCACACTCTACATGACTACGTTTGTCTTCTCTCTGTAACTCCTTTAAAATACTCCTATGCCATTGTTATTTAAAAAATATATATTTTTCTAGTTTTCTATTCCAATTAATACCTCTAATCCATTTTTGCAAGAATGAAAATGACATACCAATTAGTCAATCCATGGCCCCTCAAAAGTAAATCATTGCTTCTGCATGTTGAGATGAATGTTTTAATAAAAATAGCAATGAAGACAGTTCATTGAGTAGGTAGAGCTGGCTGCTGGAGACAAGAAGCAGATGCCCAGGTGGCAGATGTATGTAAATCGCATAAACACCCACAACCAATTGGATAATTTCCTATGAACAATATAATCAGTATGTTTACTGGAAAATCCCACTGAAAGGAAATGACTATTCAGAATTCACTTGAATATTACATATTAAAATTCCGACTAAATGAGGAAGTGGAAAGGAAGTAATGGGGCAAAGAGAGGGACAAAGAAGACCAAAGGCAAAGGCCTTGCTTTATTGATCTCTGTGCTTGCCACAAACAAAAAGTAGCATGCTTGTTATAAAAAAAAAAAAAAGAATGTCTTGGTTCTTCAAACTCCACCCTGATCACTTCAGGTGGGAGATGATACAGATGTATATCAGAAAAGTAAAAAAATGAACACTTTCTGTATTTAAAATAAACAGTGGCTTAAGATTTTCTTAGCTATATCTTCCTCTTTCCTTGAGCCAGAGACATTTCCACTTTTGTTCTCACTTGACCATTGGTTCAAAATAGGTTTTAACACAACAACTTAAAAAAAAGAAGTCCTCAAGGGTCACCAGCTCACAGATGAAATGAGCTTCCCTGAGGTAGTGGCTGTGAGCAGCCTGCAAAAAGCATTCCAGAAGGAAGCCAGAATCTGCAAGGCATTTTTAAAAACAGCCCTGGATTTCCCTTAACAGCCAACCCCCATCATCCACAAAGATATTTATTACATGATTTCATCAGTTGTTCCAAATAACAACTTGGCTATATCATTGTTTTTTTCTTAAATACCTATCAATCGGTGGGTCAAAACATTCCTCTAACCTGTACCCACACTTGGTCTCTTAGCCTCCTTGCCACACTCAGCCACCCCGCCTGAAGCACAGAATGTTCAGTGAGTAGGCCTGTCATTATTTCTCTAGGGACCCTGAACACTGGCCTTCTGTCTGGAAATTCAGTTCCCAAACACTGCCCTGGATCACTGAGCCCACAGTGAAACCCTGTTAGTTAATTTGGTCTCCATGAATGCATGATAGACGTGGCCCCTTACTTTCTGGTCAAAACAAAGTTCAACACAAAATAAAAGATTTGCAAATGTTTTTCTTATAAATAAAAAGTTGTTACCTAGAAGAGCCTCTTGTTGGGAGGCACAGAAGTGGTCAAGAGAAGAACCAACAAGAGCAACTTTCTGAGCACTGAAGTGAGTTTTGCATCCAAGTGAGATGAAAGGTTCGAAGCCAGTGCAGAGGGGCTTTATAATTATAAATGAGCTGATCGTTCCTGGGGCCGGCCCTGCACACAGACTATTTGGCCATGTTTATGTCAATTTACCTGAAGTCATTACTCAAGAAACAAGCTTATGTTCCTCACTTAGCGAGTTCTTTTTAAAGCACTGGGTGGCTCACTAAAAGGGCCTTTTGTGAAGTAATGAAACTTTTGCTAGCAGTGTGAATTGTACCCTACTAATTGCTAAATTCCTTTTTT